>NC_137802.1:32554254-32809254 GCF_963383645.1 Muscardinus avellanarius
TTGAGAATTTTAAAATATCGATTTTGTAGAATACATATAGGCCCACCTTATCTTGCCCAGCAGTACTGAGAAGCTACATATCTTGGTAGGAGTAGACTAAATATTCTCAACAGTTCTACTCTTTCCACTGTTTAAGAAAAATTGTAAGCCAGACATGGTGCTGCCTGCTTGTAATCCCAGTATTTGGAAGGCTGAGATAGGAGGATTGCAACATGGCCAGCCTCAGCAACTTAGGTCCTTTGCAACTCAGACCCTGCTTCCAAATAAGATAATAACAAAATAAAGCTGGGGGTATAGCTCAAAGAATGCCTCTATGTTACACCCCCCAACACACCCCACACACACACACACACGGCATTCTTCAAATTCTTCCATACCAGATTGATATATGCTGTCACATAATTTCTCAGTTCTAATAATTTGTGTGTGTGTGTGTGTGCGCGCGCACACGCGTGCATATATAGATGAATATAAAGCAAGGAACCTTTCCTGAACTTAGGAAAAGAAGTTAGTATATATGAAAAAAATTAGAGAATGATTTTAGGTAAAGTAGGAGTTTAAGCCAGGCGTGGTGGCGCACGCTTGTAATCCCAGCATTTGGGAGGCTGTGACCAGAGGATCGCGGTTCGCAGACAGCCTCAGCTACTTAGTGAGGCCCTCCACAACTCAATGAGACCCTGTTTCAAAATAAAAAGAATAAAAAATTGGGCAGGGGGGGTAGCTTGGAGGTCGAATGCCTCTGGGTTCCATCCCCAGACCCACAATAAATAAATAAATAAATAAATAAATAAATAAATAAATAAAGTAGTTTAGAGAAGGCTAAATAAATAAACTAGGAGTTTAGAGAAGGTGAAGATCATTCTGGGCTAGTGTAGTTATAAAAGGTTTCAAGGAGATAGAACTATTTTTAAGAATAGGTAAAATTTAGGCATGTAAAAGGAACAAGGTGACCAAAAGCATGAAAACTGTTATATACTTTTCTTTGTAAGTTGAAGAAGAGTTTTATGTGACATTTGGTATTGGCTGGGAAATAATGTTCAATTAGTATACTTAGTGTCCTAAAGTTTTAGTATACTTTTAAGAGTTACCTACAAAAAATGTGCTGTAAATTTACAAAATGCTGTTTGAAAAAGAAATCTTAATTCGATTTATACTTCGTTTATGAATTCTTAGTACATTATTTAAAATTTTTTTTGTAGTACTGGGGATGAAACCCAGAGGCATTGTGTCTCCCAGCTACACCCCCAGCCCTATTTTGTAGTCCTTTTTTATTTTTGAAAAAGGGTCTCACTGAGTTGCAGAGGGCCTAAGTAGCTGAGGCTGGCTGCGAACTGCGATCCTTCTGTCTCAGCCTCCCGAATGCTGGGGTTACAATCGTGCACCACCACGCCTGGCCATTATTTAATTTTTTGTGGTAACAGTTTCTGGATGACATTCAAACCAGTAACAGACCTGGGAGGGGAGGTGGTCACATCAGAACTGTTATGGGCCCATCAGGCCTTTATTCTTGTATGATTCTTTGTATGATCTTAAAACTATGATTACAAATGCAGTTCTTTTCAGGCACTAAACAGCAACTGGTGAAAGTTGTTACAAAGGTTGAAGATAAGCTAGAGCATAAGACTGTGGCTCTGTTGAGTTTTAGTAAGATGCATCAGTATTTTAAATATTTAATTAATTGAATGATTTTACTTTTGTAGCATTTATACTTCTAGAGATAGTAAGATTTAACTGCACAAAGGCTTTGAAAATACTTTGTATAAATCTTGTCTTATCAGCTACTTAAGATGTTTTGGCTATCTTCCCATTTTCTTCCCATTTCTTTTTTGGGGGGAGAAAGAAGATTGAACCCAGGGGCATTCTACCTCTGAGCTACAGCCTCAGCCCTTTTTTATTATTATTATTTTTGAAACATGGTCTCCCTAGGTTGCTGAGAGTCTTACTGCATGCTGAGGTTATCCTCAAACCTGCAGTCCTGTCTCAGACTCCTAAGTCCTGGGATTACAGGTGGGTGCCGCCATGCCTGGCTAGAGGTCACTCTTATACAAACAGGACCCATCCTGACCTGATTCTAGCCTACCTTCCCATTATGTCCCTATAATGATCCCTCCCACGCCTAAAGTCCTGACCTACCTCTGTCGAGTGCTCTTAAGTTAATACCTTCAGCCCAGCTCCCCGCTGAACTATAAACCAGAATCCAGTTATTGCTTAGTGGACTTCACTTCAGGCACCAAAGACTCAAAATGGTATAATGGGTGGGGGGGTGATTTTGGAGCCAGAGAATTTACCGAATGCCTCCTTTACTGAGTGGCTTTGGAGCAGTCACTTCACCTGTTTCTCTTTCCCTCTATATTTAATGGAAATAATTATGTTAGTAATACAAACTCTCCTCGGGATTGGTTGATTAGATATATTCTAGAGAACTTTGTATTATTGTAGCATCGTATGTAAGTATTATTTTTTGACCATTTTTCCTTTTCCTATGTTACCACTTAGTTAATGGCATTCACCACTCTCTAGGCTCTAGAATTAAGACAACTGTGATTCATGTCTGACATAGTGTGTGATGATTAGCAAATTATTAAACCATTCTGTGTCTCATTTTGATATCTGTAAAATGAGAATAATATAGAATATTCCTCCTAAGTTGTTACCTGAGTTAGTATATGTGAAATACTTTTAATAGTATTAAAATTTTGGTTCATAATAGGCACTGAATCAGTGTGAACTTCTATTACTAGATCAAGACCAGAATCTTTGATACTATATTATATTTCTGTCCTATGCAGGTGTTGGTGCGTTCCTAACGGGCTTTTTTCTTTCTTTCTTTCTTTTTTTCTTCCCCCAGTACTTGTGATGGAACACGGGGCCATTCTGCCTCTGAACTACACACACACACCGCCCTATTTTTTTATTCTTTATTTTGAAACAGGGTCTCACTGAGTTGCAAAGGACCTCACTTAAGTAGTCGAGGCTGGCTACTTCAGAACCACAGTCCTCCTGTCTCAGCCTCCCGAATGCTGGGATTACAAGGGTGCGCCTCCAGCCTGGCGATGAGGGCTTTTCTTTAATGCATCTCTGTTTTGTTGTGCCTCATTCATTTAGATGTAGCCAGTTTCAGTTAAGTTTATTAAACTCTCAAAGTTGTAAAAAGTAAATATATATGGAATTTCTGATTCAATTTTTCTTTCCTTTTCACAGGAAAAAGGTCATTGGCAAGAAAAAGGTAGCTCTTGGAGACAAAAGTTAAAAACAGACTTTTTAAAAGACTACCCCAGAAATGTAATTTTACAATACCAGCATAAATGTTGTTTTTATGGAAAACTCCAAGTCTTAAAATCACCTCTACCAAACATTTGAAATCAACAAGTACATGTGACTGGTGACAAATGATTCTAAATTATCAATGCATCATGTCAAACTTCAATTTCTAGGTGACAGTTATACAATGGAAATAATAGTCATTGATATTTCCATGGTTTGAATTCAGATACTTCTTATAGAAGAACAGAAGCTTATGCTAAAAATAACATCCAAATGTGGTGAGCTCTTAAGGATTTTTCCCTTCAAGTGTGAAGGAAAATGTGACTGCTGTATGCTGTGGAGATGCCTCTAGAACTTACTTTAAAGCCTTGAGATTGAATGCTTCCTCCATTCCAACCCTTTCAGATGGGGAAGAAGCTATCTACCAAGAAGAAACCTACTGCTTTCTTTATTTTAATATTTCTTAGTTTGTTGATACCCTTTTGTGTGGGGGCCACATTAAAAAGATGCCTCTTCTGCGACTGGTTATTCAAGTTCCATATGATGTTAAATTTGTAGTCTGCTAAAGATCTTTGTATCTCTGAGGTATGAGATAAGGCAACTCATACTTAGCTCTGTGTTGCAAACTACAAGATTTTGACCATCGTTTAGCCATGTTCTTTCTGTCTCTCTTCATTCCAGAGGTTTTGCTTGAAAACCGTTAAATGTTTTGTTCTGATAAGAATGTTCCGTTACTTGATACCTCTGGCTTCATTGTCTTACAGGCTTATCTTTCTGAGGCTTGGTGGCCCTTCATCCATTGAGTAAGCAGGTCTCTGGCTAAAAGTAAAGGAATTATAATCACATGATGAATTAGGCTATTTGCTGTGAGCAGATATTTCTCAATTACTAGTTTTGTACAGAGAAATTTGTGTGTGTGTGTGTGTGTGTGTGTGTGTGTGTGTGTGTGTGTGTGTGTGGTGCTAGGGTTCCTGGAAACCCTTCTACCTCCGGGCTACACTCCCAGACCTATTTTTAGACTTTTTTTTATTAGGAAACAGGGTCTCTTAAGCCAGCACAGCTGGCTTCCAACCTGCGTGATATTCCTTTCTCCGCCTCCCAAGCGCGGGATTACAAGTGTGCGCCACCATGCCAGGCCTCAGAGGAATTTTGTTTTAAAGAAGACTGCATGCAAGTAAGGCATTTAGAGTGTGTCTTAGAATTACATGATTGTTGTCAGTGCGTTCACATTACTATAGATAATTTCTCTGTAGTTTTGTGTTTTGTTTTGTTTTTGTGATACTGGGGCTGGAACCCAGGGGGTTTTCTATCTCAGCTATACTCCCAGACTTATTTTTTTATATTTTTTGGAAACAGGGTCTCACTTAAGTTGCTGAGAGCCTCACTAAGTAGCTTCAAACCTGTGTGATCCTCCTGTCTCAGTCTCCTAAGCACTGGGATTACAAGTGTGCACCACCATGCCTGGCTTCAATAGTTTTTTGGGGGTTTTTTCCTTCTTTTTTTTTTTTTTTTTTTTTTTGTGGGGTGGGGTCTGGGGATGGAACCCAGGGGCATTTAACCTCCAAGCTATACTCCCTGCCCTATTTTTGATTCTTTACTTTGAAACGGGGTCTCACTAAGTTGTGGAGGGCCTCACTAAGTAGCTGAGGCTGTCCACGAACCGTGATCGTCCGGTCTCAGCCACCCAAATGCTGGGATTACAAGCATGCGCCACCATGCCCAGTTGTAGTTTTTTTTTTTTTTAATTAAACTTATTTCCTTTAAGCCTTTTCTTTTAGATTCAGCACAGGTAGACACAGTCTTGAACATTTTAGATGGTACAAAAATTGTTTATCTTTGGAATTTATTTATTTATTTATTTATTTATTATTTTTTTGGTGGTACTGGGGTTCCTGGAAGCCCTTCTTCCTCCGGGCTACACTCCCAGACCTATTTTATATTTTTGAAACAGGGTCTCTTACACCAGCACGGCTGGCTTCGAACCTGCGTGATCCTCCTGTCTCCGCCTCCCAAGCGCGGGGATTACAAGCGTGCGCCACCACGCCCGGCCTATCTTTGGAATTTATTTAAATGGGATTTATGCCTGCCATGGTGGCACACACCTGTAATCCTAGTACTTGGGAAGCTGAGACAGGTAGATCAAAGGTTCAAGGCCAGTCTCAGCAACTTAAATGAGACCTTATAAGCACATGATTTTTTGTTCATACAAACAGGTCCTTGATTATTTGTTCTGGAGATATGTGTATTAATCAAACTCATTACCAGCTGTAAAACTTTGAATAGTTTTTAATTTTTAAGAGCTTTTTCTCAACTGAAACTGTAATGTCTCAAGATTGAAATTACCTACCACTGTGCCCAAAACATAGTAAACAAACATTAAGAATTAGGGGAGGAAAACAAGGTTTAACCACACAGTCCTTGTCCTTATTTTCGTTTTGTTTGGTTTTGTTTTGGTGGTACTGGGGTTCCTGGAAGCCCTTCTACCTCCGGGCTATGCTCCCAGACCTATTTTATACTTTTTAAAGTTTGGATACAGGGTCTCTTAAGCCAGCACAGCTGAATTCTGCACCACCACACCCGGCACAGTCCTTGCCCTTAGAATGAATGGTGGAGATAAAGTGAAGAAATAGTAGCAGGTCAAATGCTTTGTTAGATAGATATAAGGCCAAGATACTGAAGCATCATAGGGGACCATCTAACCCAGACTGGAGATGTCTTGGAAGGATGACATCCTGAGTTCTGCAGATGTAGAAATTAATAGGCAAGAAGGAACAAAGTATTCCAGGAACAAATAACACATGTACAATCCTTGATATACTCCCTATTTCCTCTTTATATTTTCCTATTTCCTATGCAACCACCTGCAGAAACCTGTATACCCTAGTTTGTAAATGGATTAATAGTGAATTAGACTCCTTTATATCAGTTGGAACTATCTGTTACATCCATTTCAGCTTGGCCCAAGGAAGGGGAGGAATGCAATTAGTGAATAGACAACGGAGACGAGAACATGTAATCGAATCGCTTCTGCTAATGAAAGGAGCAAGTATTCTGGAGTCAAACTGACCTGGATTTGAGTTCTGGTCATACTGCTTGTAGCTGTATGATCTAGACAAATAACATTAACTTCTTTTAACGCTGATTTTTCTCTTGGGTAATGCTCTCAGGGACACCAGACTTAAATGCACATGATCTGGTGATTTGTGTACAGTAACTGATAACTTACTACAAACTGTTTTTCAGTGAAGGCCCTAAAGCAAGAGTGAGGGAAACTAATTATAATTCATCCATTACCCAAAGGCTTGTAATCATTTACACTCGATTTTTTATGTTACTTCCAGACAGTAGTTTGAGTATGTTTGATGTGATTTTTTTCCCCTTAACCAGATAGGTTTAGAGTAATTGTGCACTGCCTTCTAGACTCCACTGTTTCATCCGTGCCTACAAGAATACGAAAAACAAAGAGACTGCTCAATGGCACAGTGGCAGAATCAAACACAAGTACTGTACATTGGAGGTTTTTTATGTGGGTTGGCTATATGTGCTCTTGGTTGGGTCACTAAATTTTGCTAGAGTTAGGGGGTGTAACGAGATTAAATCCAGAGAAAGTCTATTTCCGAGCTACATTCTCAATCCTACCCCCCTTTAAATTTTGTTTTGTTTTGTTTTTAAAATCTCACTAGGTTGCTGAGTCTTATTACATTGCTGAGGCTGGTCTCAAACCTGTCATCCTCTCATATCAGCCTCCCAAGTACTGGGGTTACTGGTATGCGCCACCACACCCGCCCCCCCCCCGTGGTACTTGGGGTGGAACCCAGGGGCTTTTCTACCTCCGGGCTATACTCCCAGACCTTTTTTAATACTTTATTTGGAACCGGTCTCACTAAGTTGCTGAGAGCCTCACGTACTTCGTAGCTGAGGCTGGCTTTGTACCTGCGTGATCCTCCTGTCTCAGCCTTCCAAGCCCTGGTTTTACAAGAGTGCGGCACCACGCCCGGCCGGGCTTAAATTTAAATGTCTTTGGCATCTGAGATGGATGCCAAGAAGGAAGCTGTGGAGTACCAGGGTAAGAGAGAGGGCTGGTCACTACCCAGCGCAATGACGCTATCAAAAGGCCGCCCAGAATGCATCTCCTCTTTATGTGAAGAGTAATAATAAAAACACCTGTGTCCCATCATCCATCCACTGGACCTGCTCTTCTCCGTTAGCACCAGGGCACCCGGGGTCCCCGCAGCCCGCGCGCACCTGGCGGCCTCCTTCGCGCCGGCCCACGTGACCCGGCGCCGCCCAGGGGGCCGGGACCACGTGACCCGCCCCGCCCGCGGCGAGGTGGGGCCCGGCCTTTGCCCCGGAAGCGCTTGTCTTCACTGACAGCTGCTGGCTCGGCGGCGGGGCGGCGGGCCGGGCAAGATGGCGCTACGGCCGGGCGCGGGAGCTGGCGGCGGCGGGGCGGCGGGGGCCGGCGCGGGCGCCGCCGGGGGAGGCAGGTGCGTGCGCGGCGCGGGCTGCTCCGCGGCGCTCGGCGGTTATGGCGGTTTGGGGGCAGCGGCGACCCTTCCCTTTGGAAGGGGGCTCGGAGGAGGGTCGCCTCCCGGCGCCGGGCGGGCGCGGGCACCTGCTGCCTGGGGCCCGGAGAGGCCCGCGAGCCCGGGCGAGGCAGGCGGGACCCGGAGGGAGGACCCCGAGCCCGCGCCCCGCCGACCCTTTCCAGGGCTCGGCCAAGGGTGTTGAGGGAAGGACCTGAAAAATCTGCTCACAAAGCCGGCCGCGCTGTTGGGGGATGTATGCGCTTTGTAGGCGAATCTGTCATTCCCCCTTCCGCGGCGTCTTGTTCTGTCCTTTTTATTTTCTTAACATGCGACAAGCCGCAGGAAAATCTGAAAAGCTTTGAATTGGTAATCGTCTTGCGATAGAGCCCTTGTCTTGTAGAGGTGACTCTGAGACTTGTCTGTCCGTCTCCCTTTTAAACAGGCATTTAAAAACAAAGAAATTTCACTGTTGGATTGCAGTTGTCCGTTTATTACAACAAAGCGTCCGCTTAGCACTTAAAAAAAAAATCTGTCCCCTTTGTTATATTTTCCCTGTGTGGCCGGCTGTGGTAAGGGAGATAGATGTGTGTTTGCAGTTTGACAAGTTTGTTATCATTTGAAGATGAATTTTATTCCAGAAAGTCTTCACTCGCTTCTATGATAACCTAGTCTGATTTTATTAGCTAACACACATTGCGCACTACTCAGAAGTAAAAACGTGGGGTTTTTTTGTCTTTAATAAATTATCTTGGAAAATGAAGTGTTAGGCTTTTTCATGTAGTTTAATGTTGTCATGAACACTGCAAAGTGTAAGGTCTATAAAGTTATCACCTCTTGCAGGTGCTTATAAAATATGTCAGAAACAAAAGGTAAGCTTTGTTGAATGAACCACCTGTATATATGACCCCTTTTTAAATTTCCTCTACACATCTTTAACTTTAGATTGAAAACTTTTGCTTCCTCTTTTTTATTTTCATTTTTTCATTTTGAGTTTTTCATGCAGACTTGGTATAAATCAGTTTATAGCTGAAGAAGTACATAACAATCTCCTCTGTTTCTTCTTAAGACAGTTTCTAAAATGTTCGTGCATGGTATGATTAATAGTAGTACCAAGTTATAAAAAGACTATAAACTTCAAAGAACTCAGTATTTTGGGCCCAGATTTTTATTTTTCTTATAAACTGGGTGGGAGCTGGGCATGGTGGCACAGGCTTGTAACCCAGAATTAGGGAGGCTGACACAGTAGGATCACGGTTCATGACCAGCCTCAGCTACTTAATGAGGCCCTTTTCAACTCAGTGAGACCCTGTTTCAAAATAATAATAAAAAAAAAGAGAGAGCTAGGTGTAGCTCAGTGATAGAATGCTCTTGGTTTCCATCCCCAATACTGGCCCCCCCAAAAAAAAATTGGAATGGAAGCTGGGCATGGTGGCCCAGGTTTATAATCCCAGTACTTGGGAGGCTGAAACAGGAGGATCACAGTTTTGTGGCCACCCTCAGCAACTTAGTGAGGTCCTCTACAACTTAGATTCTGTTTCCAAGTAAAAATAAAACAAGCCCCGGGGAATGTATCTCAGGTTGAATGTCCCTGGGTTTCATCCCCAGTACCACGAAAAAAATTAAGTGGAAAGAACCTCAGATACAGAAAGTTGAGAGGATTATTTGCTTTGGTTTATAATAATTATTAGTCCAAAGACATATTTTTTCTAAATGTAGCCTAAATTTTGATAGAAATTAGAATGACTAGTTTACGGTTTTCTTTCCTATAATGTAGTAATATCTGCATTCTCAATGATCCTTTGAAAATATATGATAAGTATTCTACATAGACTGGAAATATATGAAATACATATATTGGAAACTGAGTCTGAGAAACAGAAATGTTTAGGGAGCAATGGTAAAGTCTGAAGTTAGGTTAAAAGGCAACTAATATCATAGTAGCCTAAGTACATTTTAGGAAAAAGAAACAAGCAATCTAAGTTTTTAAAGGAATAAATTTATAAACTAAAAGTGACCACAGTTTTAAGACACTTTTCTCTATCCTAAGAGACTAACCAAAAAAGCAGTTGGAAAAAGCAGTGGTATTTTCCAACCTTGATATTAGCTGGCTTTTGTTTGGTATCTTGAAGGGGCTACTATATAATAAATGGTAGATATGTATAAAGGACAAAGTTTTCTCAAGAGATAAAAAATATAACTTGCCAGGCGTGGTGGTGCACGCTTGTAATCCCAGCGTTTGGGAGGCTGAGACAGGAGGATTGGTGTTCACCAACAGCCTCAGCTACTTAGTGAGGCCCTCTGCAACTCAGTGAGACCCTGTTTCAAAATAAAGAATAAAAAATAGGGCTGAGTATAGCTCAGGGTTACAATGCCCCTGAGTAGGTCCATCCCTAGTACCGAAAAAAAAAAGTATAGGGGCTGGGATGTAGCTCAGTGGCAAAGGGCCTGCTTTGCAGGTGTGGCACTCTGGGTTTGAACCCTGGTTCCAAAAAAGACCAAAAAGAGAACCCCTTAAAAAAAATAAGATTAAAAAAAAGTATAACTTTAAAAAAAATCAAAGCAGTAAAATTAAGAGTTGAAAGGTTGGGATTAGTCTGTACCCCTTCAGCTGATAGTCATTTAATGCCAACATTGATACTGTAGTGATTTCAAAAGTTATTCAAGACAGGTCCCCATCCTAGGAAAGTATACAAAATAACTATAGCACCAAGTAAAGGAGACAAAGAGATTGTGTCAGTTTGGGAATAGTACAATTTGAGCTTATCTCCCCCCCCCCCTCCTGTATTCTTTTTGTGGTACTGGGGATCGAGCCCAGGGCCATTCTACCTCTGACCTACACCCCCCTCCCCTTTTTATTTTTATCTGGAAACAGGACCTCACTAAGTTCCTGAGCCTGGCCTCAAGAACCTGTGATCCTCCTGTCTCAGTCTCCCAAGTATTAGGATTAAAGAGATGGGCCGCCATGCCTGGCTCGAAAGGATCATTATTGGATCATTATTAAAAGGTCTATTAGAAATAGGCATCTCACTTGTGCTGCATTAGAAACCACATTCTGGAGGTGTGCTGATCCATCAGCAAGTCTTTATTTAGTTCAGACCTGAGAAAGGCATTAGCAAATGTACGTAAATAGCGACGGTAACTGGAAAGGAAGGACGAAGGAGCTGAGCATGTGACAAATAGATCTCACGGGTCTGCTTTCATGCCGAGGCATCGGCAGTATGTGAATGACTGCTTTCACCTTTGAAGTCAAACTTCTGATCACCTTGCTCCCTAGTAATTTTGCCAAGCTTTTGTTGTTATCTGTGTCTTACTTAGCTGTTTGCCTATCCACTCTTTAAACGTATTGGTAAACCAGACATGGTGGCACAGGCTTGTAATCCCCGCGCCTGGGAGGCAGAGACAGGAGGATTGCACTGGTTCAAAGCCAGCCGCGCTGGTTTAAGAGACCCTGTTTCCAAAAAATAAAAAAGTATAAAATAGGTCTGGGAGTGTAGCCCGGAGGTAGAAGGGCTTCCAGGAACCCCAGTACCACCAAAAAACAACAACAAAAAAAAAAACCATATTGGTATTAGTTGTCTAATTAGTTGTCTAACATTTTAGAGAATCATAAGAATGGTATAGGGTTCACTAGGCAGTTTGGGTTATGTTTTTACTAGAGTAAGTCATGTTAATCAGTAGTGTGTTTTGTTTTTATCTGTTTTATTTTTTAAGTAACCTTTATATATCTGTAAAATATATTCTCATCTGATCATCTGAATTGTCTTGGTTGGAACCTTGGCAAGCTTTCAGTTCTTTGCCCTCTTGTCAGAGGGGAAAGCAGATAGACTGCTGAAGAGGACTGCACAGAACTCCATGGTTTAACTTATGGCAGAGCTGGGGGAAAAAATAATGTAACTCAGCAGGCATGGTAGCTGTAATCCCAGTACTTGGGAGGCTGAGACAGGAGGATTACAGGTTTGAGGCTAGCATGTGCTAACTTAGCAAGACCCTCTTGCAAAATAAAAGGGCTGAGGGTGTAGCTCTACTACCAAAAATTAAAAATAGAATATAACTCAATTTTCCAATTTTCTCTGAACCGCTAAGCCATAGTGCTCATTTTAATCTTTAAGGGTGAATTTGAAAGGTTTGACAGTTTGGTTGCTTAAATGCATTCATCACTTCTAAGTTTATCAATCTTAGTAAATGAATAATGTCTTTAAAAACAGTACTACCATAGTTCACCTTCTATTTATTTATTTATTATTTTATTTTATTATTATTATTATTTTTGGTGGTACTGGGGATGGAACCCAGGGGCCTTCTACCTCCGGGGTACACTTCCAGACCTTTTTATTTTTTATTTGGAAACAGGGTCTCTTAAACCAGTCAAGGCTGGCTTTGAACCCACGCGATCCTCCTGTCTCAGCTTCCCAAGCGCGGGGATTACAAGCGTGCGCCACCACGCCCGGCTCTTTCACCTTCGATTTAAACCTTTTAATCCCTTTAACACATTACTTAGCTACTATCTCTTATATGCAGTTACAAAAAGCTGTTGACTGTTCAGACCTCTCTGAGTACAGGCCTGCTTGTCAGCAGCAGAGTTTATCATCCATCCCCACACTCTACTATTAAAGTGCTGGGCATGGTGGCCCATGCCTGTAATCCCAGTGTTTGGGAGGCTGAGACAGAAAGATTTCAGGTTGCAGGCCAGCCTTAGGAACTTAACAAGACCTTGTTTCAAAAGGGGAGAGGGGTAGCTCAGAGGTGAATACTCCTGGGTTCAATTCCCAATACGAAAAAAGAAAAAAAAGCCAGGCATGGTGGCACTTGTTTGTGATCCCAGTATTTGAGAGGCTGAGACAGGTGGGTTGCAGGTTTGATAACAGCCTCAGCAAGTAGTGAGACTTGCATCAATGTATAGAGACCCTGTTTCCAAATAAAAATAAAACAGGGCCTGGGAATGTAGCTTGGGTTTAATCCCCAGTGCCACCAAAAAAAAAAAAGACTATAAGTAACATATAACTAGATGTCCAACTAGAACTCTGTAAACCATCTTGCAAAATATTTTAAAAACAAACATTTTAGAGCCAAAACACTCTTAAAATTTAGTTTTTAGCCTAAAATGATTTATAATAGAAAAATGCAAGGTCACATAATTTGGCACACTATTCCTAGATTTCACTAGATTCTCTAAAGACTACCCAGAAACCTTTCTTTCATATCAGTGACCCCCACACTAAGAACCTTTTTCTCACTTAGGAGTTTTTTATCTTCTTTCTTTTCCTCTGATCTCAGAGAATGAAGTCCCACTTCCTTTGTTACCTTACTGTGTTAATCCCATTTCTTCACAAAGCTTGATTTTCCAGTCACTGAGTACATCTTTTTGTCTTCTAAGGCTTTCTCCCAACAGGTGTCTTCCTTTTTCTATATTGAAACTGATCATCATTTTCACGGCAGTGATTTTTCTTTCGTAATCTTCTTTCTGACCAACTTTTCCACAGCTTTAGTACTGGTAACTGCTTTCTTCTTTTGTTCTCAGAGACCGCTCCCTCCCCAGTTTTCACTGTGAGATTTCTCCCAAGGTTGTCCATAGCTGTCTTCTCACTACATATGAACATTTTCTTGGCTATTTTATTTGCAATCAAAGATCACTTCCTCTTTATCGAAAAGCACCTCCTTAGATTTATCGGGAGCTTTCTTTCTTTCTTTCTTTTTTTTTTTTCTGAGCTTCCTGAGTTCTCTGATTGCTAGACTGCTCCTTGTGGACACACTCCTGCCACCTTTCTTCCCACATCTATGCCTATGAGATTTGTTTCTGTTTCTAGAAAACAGTAGTTTCCTCGTAGTTGCCTAGGCTCAGGGTCTCCGTATCATCAGCTCTCTCTGCTCTTCTATTACAGTTCCCCCTCCTGGAAGCTAAGACCTGTTAACTCTTTAAAATTTCTAATTCACCTCTTCTTTTCCATCCCTACTACTTTAATTCTGACTAAAAAACTACTTTTTTTTTTCCCTCCTGGTCTGGGGATGGAACCCAGGGGCATTCGATCTCCAAGCTATACCCCCTGCCTATTTTTTATTCTTTATTTTGAAACAGGGTCTAAGTTACAGAGGGCCTCACTAAGTAGCTGGGGCTGTCCATGAACCACTATCCTCCTGTCTCAGCCTCCCGAGTGCTGGGATTACAAATGTGTGCCACCACGCCTGGCTAAGAACTACTATTTTTGTGTCTTATTAAAATTATTGAGGGAAGCCAGGCGTGTTGGGGCATGCTTGTAATCCAGCACTTGGGAGGCTGAGACAGGAGGATTGCAGGTTTGTGCCCAGCCTCGGCTACTTAATGAGGCCCTCTGCAACTCAGTGAGACCCTGTTTCAAAATAAAGAGTGAAAAATAGGGCTGTAGGTGTAGCTCGGAGAGAGGATGCTTCTGGGTTCCATCCCGAGTACCACACACACAAAAAAATTTATATATGGAACTGGGTACAGTAGCACATACCTGTGGTCCCAGCTATGTGGGAGGCTGAGGCAGGAGAATCACTTGAGCCCAGGAGTTCTAGTCCAGCCTGTCTAGTCTCAAAAATAAAGAAAAAAATAGTTTCTTTTCACTTCAAGTGTTCTGCCATATGCTGTTATCCGAGTAACCTCTTAAAGCACAAATTTCTGATCATATAATTTTTAAAGACCTCTAGCCGGGAAGCCTTAATAAAAAACAAAATGAGATACCATTTTACACTCATTAGGATGGCTCTCATAAGACAAAAAATGAGAAATAACAAGTGTCGTGGAGGATGTGGAGAAATTGGAACCCCGTGCATTGCTGGTGGGAATGGAAAATGGTGCAGCTGCTGTGTAAAAGTGTGGCAGTTTCTCAAGAAGTATGACTGTAGTTACTATGACTTAGCAATTTTACTCCTTAGGGATGTAGCCAAAAGAATTGAAAGAGGAACAGATAACGAACAGGGCAGCATTCACAACTCACTAAGGGGTCTCACTAAGTTGCTGAGAGCCTCACTGAGTAGCTGAGGCTGGCTTTAAACCTGTGCGATCCTCCTGTCTCAGCCTCCCAAGGGCAGGGATTACAAGGGTACACCACCACGCCTGGCTCTGGTTGCTTTTTTTTTTTTGGTGGTCCTGAGGATGGAACCCTTCTACCTCCGGCTACACTTCTAGACCTCTTTTATATTTTATCTGGAAACAGGGTCTCTTAAGCCAGCAAGGCTGGCTTCGAACCAGCGCGATCCTCCTGTCTACGCCTCCCAAGGGCGGGGATTACAAGCGAGCGCCACCACGCCCGGCTCTCTGGTTGCTTTTTAATCATACATTTAACCTTAAATAATTTTGAACATCCCTTGCATCTCTGGCCTCAGTGCTTTGCTCACACTATGTAGTATACCTCTCTTTTCCTTTAAGATTTAGCTCAAAGCTGCCTCCACAAAACTTGCCAAGGTATAACCCATTAAAATGAATATTTCTCATCTCTATTAGTATTTCAGACCTTACTTGTAGCAGTTAGTTTATTTACCCTATGTTATAATGATTGCCTGTGTCTTCAAGATTGCAGGCTGTTTCAGTTCTTTCGTATGGTATACACTCATAAATGTTCAACAAATTGAAACTAAGACAACTGTTTCATTTTATGGATGGAAAAATTGGAATTTAGGGAAGTCACACAGTGACAGAGCAGGACTAAGCAGTCTGCCTTTTTTTCTTTTTTTTTTTTTTTTTTTTTTTTTTCGGGTCTAGTGATGGAACCCAGGGGCATTCAACCTCTGAGATACACCCCCTGCCCTATTTTTTATTCTTTATTTTGAAACAGGGTCTCACTAAGTTGCAGAGGGCTTCACTAAGTAGCTGAGGCTGTCCGCGAACCGGGAACTGCGATCCTCCAGTCTCAGCCTCAGCCTCCTGAATGCTGGGATCACAAGTGTGTGCCACCACGCCTGACTGCAGTCTGCCTATTTTAAGATGTTCCTTTTACACCAGCGTACTGAAGCTCATGCATCCATGGATATTACATCTGTATTCATGTTGGACGGTTCAGTATTATACTGCTGAATAGACAGCAGGGCCTGTCTACTATTCTTCTATTCATGCAAACAATTACATGTTTTTATCTGAAATCTTTGTACATATGAAGATTATGATGGATTTCTGTTCTGTTTTCAGCTTCATGTTTCCTGTTGCAGGTGGAATAAGACCCCCTCAAGGTATGTGAAAGCTTAAGATTTTTAACTTTTGGTTTTTACTATTGTGTTTCTTAGGGAATGAATAGATAGAAAGTTCTGTTGCTGCCAAAGAGAGTAATATTTTCTTGTAGTCTTAAAATTATATGACTCTCTTAGAATTTCTCAAAAAAGTAATTTAGGCAGTAACAAGGATCACTCCTTTTTCAAAATTAAACATGTCAGTAGATTATTATTTAATCTTAGAGATAAAGGAGACTTTCATGGAAAGGTAATAAAAGTTAATTGAGTTGTAATTTTCTTAATGACATTTTTTCCTTCTATTTTGACTTCTGTGACACCTTCTCTTAGATTGTTAGTGCCATGGGGCAGAAACCACATCTCATCTGTATCTCCAGCTGATGGGACATAATAGGTTCTTTGTAGATGTTTGTTGAATTAATAAATTAACCTCTTCAATTACCTTTCACCTCCATGTTCTCTCTATATGATAGTGTTTTATTACAATATATATAAAAAGATAACATGTATCCTGATTTAAAGTACTCAAGTCTCTATTTTATTTCTAGAAATTTATCTACTAATTATATACCCACCAATATCAGTTTTAGCTCTGTCTTCAAGGAAACAGTAGTGAAGGGATATAATGGGACCCATGCTGCTTTACAGCTGGGACACAACATTGGGGGAGAAATATATCCACCCTTCTCTTCTTCCCGTCCACTTCTCCCACTCCAGAATATTCCTCACCCCACACCCCAGTATCAAGCTGCTTCTGAAAACTGGCCCTTCTCACAGAGCCAGTGCTGGGTGTTTATGGTAGACTTGTTTAGGGAAACAGACTCCTAGGTCACCAACAGAGATGAAAGATAAAGAGCAGCTCAATAGCAGGTGGTCAGTAGCATCCTGACTTTGTCTCCATGTAGATTCAGTGATGGCGGTTGAGTTTCAGATAAACTTTTCCAAGAGTCAGTTGTGTTCTTTTCATTGTGTTCACATTTATGCATTATTTATGTTCTCTGTAATTAGATGTGCCCGAGATTTTGATCAAATGGTTTGAGATCATTTTCTCTTTAAGAAGGTATTATAGAGTTATGTGCTCATTATCATGCATAGGTCATTATTTTGCATATTTGTAAACATTCAAGTAAAGGATCTACATTGTGGAACAATTAAATAGAATAAGAAAACATTCCGCCGGGCGTGGTGGCACACATATAGAGCCATATCTTAAACATACTAGGCAGTTACTATTTATTAAATTCCCAAAAGGATATATATTCATTCTCTTCTGCTCTTGGGAGTACATCATTGGAAAGGTTTGGGAAGATACTAGGCTAAATCATACTTTCACAATAGTGTTCCTGTCACTGCTTGTATACTTTGTATGCCAATGCCTATTTTTTGGATAAGGTTATAATAACTTCATGTAAGAGAAGGGAAAAAGAATAGCATTTCCTTGACATACGAAGTATTGAATAGTTTTACAGATGGAAAACAATCGGGAGGCTGAGACCGTAGGATCGTGGTTCGCAGACAGCCTCAGCTACTTAGTGAGGCCTTCTGCAACTTTGTGAGACCCTGTTTCAAAATAAAGAATAAAAAATAGAGCAGAGGTTGTAGCTCGGAGGTCGAATGCCCCGGGGTTCCAACCCCATACTCACACACACAAAAAAAAAAAAAAAAAAAAAAAGAAAAAGAAAAAGAAAAGAAAAAGAAGGAAAGAAAAAAGAAACAGGCACAGAAAAAAGTGAATCAAATTGCCTAAGTTCCCAAAGCTAGTAAGTAACACTTTGATTTGGCTTCCAGAATTTATGCTTTTAACTGTTACTGCATTAGATAGCTGCTGCTGCATAACAAGTTACCCTGAAACTTAAAAAAAATAAACATTATAGTATTTCACAATGTGCCTGTGGGTCAGGAATATGAGAGTGGCTTTACTGAGTGCTTCTGGTCAGGCCCTCTCATGAGGTTGCAGTAAAGGTGTCAGCCAGACTGTGATAGTCTGAAAGTTTCCTAGAGCTGAAAAATCTGCTTCCAAAATGGCTAATTCACATAGGTGGCAAACTGGGGCTACCTCATCTAAGGAGTCTTCAGTTCAGCACTATATGGATTCTCCACAGGACAACTTGACTTGCTCTAGAGCAGATGCTCTAAGAAAGCAAGGAGAAAGTCACAGAGTTTTTTAAAAATTAACCTTGGGAGTTACATGCTGTTGTTCCTACAGTACCTTCTTGGTTGTACTTGTGTGGTGCAGGAGGGAATGATGCAAGCACCTGAACACTGGGAGGCAGAAATCATGGGGTGCCATCTTCAGAGCTGACTAACACAGTGAGACCATACTGTTCATTTTAAAAATGTGCATGACAATTCTGTAGAATAGATTTTATTGTCTTCATTTTACTGATGGAGTTTTATGGCTTGGCCAAGATCACACATCTAGGTAAAATGGAATTGGGATTCATATTCAAGTCTGTTTCATTAGGAACATACTTTTTTCCACTGTACTCTGCTGTCTACAAATTATCAAGTCCTCTAGGTAATTCTGGCTATAAGAAAATAAACTTTAAAATGCCTTGAAATAATAATGCCTTGGTGTTTCCCAGCAGGCCTGATGCCAATGCAGCAACAAGGATTTCCTATGGTCTCTGTCATGCAGCCTAATATGCAAGGCATGATGGGAATGAATTACAGCTCCCAAATGTCCCAGGGACCCATTGCTATGCAGGTACTTGTCTCTTTAGTTGATTGTTTTATACTGTTATTGTTTGTTGTTAGATGCTGGCATAGCAAGAATTGCATTTTTAAGTTTAATATATGGATGGTTTAAGAGCAAAGGGCTTAAATACCAGTGAGAATTAGGTAAACAGAAAACCTCACACCCAGACACATCATAGAGAAACCAGGTGACCATACCAAGGGATTGACAAGGGAATTAAGGACTTTGAAAAGTCATTTAATAGTAAACTGGGATCTAAGCTGGACAAGAAGGCCATGAGGCCCGAATGAAGATGATGGCTAGGAGGAATGTGGAAAATTAACAGAGGGGAGGTGTTAGTGAGAGCAGAATTGTTGGTATTAATGAGCTGGAAGGCCAGGAGGTGGTGGTCAGATGTTGGGCTGCTTAAAATCAAGAATTTAGACTTCTGGGAAGATGCCAACGGAGAAAAGTGGTGATTACGAGTACCACTAACAATCAATCTCTATTACCACAAAATCAGCGCCTTTCATAGCCAGAAAACACCATCAGCAGGGAAATAAAAACTGTTAATACAAGAGACAGAGGGGAAAAAAAGGGCTAGAAGAACAGCCAGACACCAGAAAAGAAACCAGCCCGCAGTTCTGCAGATACAACATACCAAAACCTCTGGGACACTTTGAAGGCAGTATTAAGAGGAAAATTTATAGCACTGAGTGCTCACATAAGAAAAACAGAAAATCTTCAAATAAATAACCTAATGACATACCTCAAAGCCCTTGAAAAGCTGGAACAATTGAACCCTAAAGCCAGTAGAAGATAGGAAATTATTAAAATTAGAGCAGAAATTAACGAAATAGAGAATTAAAAAAATACAGAAAATCAACAAAACCAAAAGCTGGTTTCTTGAAAAAAAATTAACAAGATAGATAAACCACTAGCCAACCTAACTAAAAAAAAAGAGAGAATCAACCCAAATTATGAAGATAAGAGATGAAAAAGGAAAAATTACTACTGACAGTGTAGAAATCCAGAGGATTATCAGAAGCTACTTTGAAAAACTATACTCCAACAAAATGGAAAATCTGGAGGAAATCAACAACTTCCTAGATAATAAAACCTTCCTAAACTGAGTCAAGAAGATATAGAACATTTAAATCAACTAATAACAATCAAAGAAATTGAAACAGCAATAAAGAGCTTACCATCAAAGAAAAGCCCAGGACCAGATGGTTTCCCAAGTGAATTCTATAAAATCTTTATAGAACAGCTAACCTCAATACTACTCAAACTATTTCGTGAAATAGAAAAAACTGGGACTCTCCCAAATACATTCTATGAAGCCAACATCACATTAATACCCAAACCGAATAAAGACACTTCAAGAAAGGAAAACTACAGGCCTATATCTCTGATGAAATTGAATGCAAAACTATTAAACAAAATACTAGCAACATGCATTCAAAACCACATCAAGAAAATCATACACCATGACCAGGTAGGGTTCATCCCAGGGATACAAGGCTGTTTCAACATACGAAAATCCATGTAATTCACCATATAAACAGAATCAAAGACAAAAATCACATGATCATTTCAATAGATGCTGAAAAAGCATTTGATAAAATTCAACATCCATTTATGATAAAAACACTGCAGAGAATTGGAATAGAAGGAACATATCTCAACATTATTAAGGCAATATACAATAAGCCCACCGCCAACATCATATTAAATGGGGAAAAACTTTAAGAATTCCCCCTAAAAACAGGAACGAGACAAGGATGTCCATTATCACCACTTCTCTTCAATATAGTACTAGATTCTCTAGCCAGAGAAATAAGGCAAGAAAAGGAAATCAGAGGAATACAAATAGGAAAGGAAGAACTCAAACTTTCACTATTTGCAGATGACATGATACTATATTTAGAAAACCCAACAAACTTAACCAAAAGGCTTATAGAACTGATCAACAAATTCAGCAAAGTACCTGGATACAAAATCAATCTTTAAAAAATCAGAAGCTTTCCTGTACACCAACCATAAATCCACTGAAAAAGAAATTCAGAAAATGCTTCCACTCAGGATCTCCCACAAAAAAATAAAATACTTAGGAATAAACTTGACCAAGGAGGTAAAATATCTCTACAAAGAAAATTATAAAACACTGAAAAAAGAAATCGAAGAAGATCTTAGAAAATGGAAGGATCTTCCATGTTCATGGATTGGCAGAATAAATATCATTAAAATGCCCATCCTTCCAAAAGTGATCTACAGATTTAACGCAATGCCCATTAAACTACCAAGATCATTCCTCACAGACATAGAAAAAATCAGTCCTTAAATTTATCTGGAATAACAAAAAGCCCAGAATAGCCAAGGTAGTTCTCAGCAACAAAAACCATGCAGAAGGAATCACAATACCTGACTTAAACTATACTACAAAGCCATTGTAATAAAAAAAACAGTATGGTACTGGCAAAAAAACAGATACATAAACCAATGGAGCAGAATAGAAGACCCAGAAACAAGTCCACACACTTTCAGCCAATTGATTTTTGACCAAAGGGGCCAAAAACATACACTGGAAAAAAGATAGCCTGTTCAACAAATGGTGTTGGCAAAACTGGTTAACCATATGCAGAAAATTGGAAAATAATCCCACTTTCTCACCCTGCACAAGAGTCAATTCAAGATGGATCAAAGACTTGGAAACAAACCAGAGACCTTGAAGCTCCTTGAAGAGGGAATAGGTCCAACACTGGAACACATAAGCATAGATAAACACTTTCTCAACAAGACCCCAAAGGCACAACAAATTAAAAGGAGAATCAATATGTGGGATTGCATGAAACTGAAGAGCTTCTGTTCAGCAAAGGAAACTGTCAAGAACCTCAATCGAGAGCCAACAGAATGGGAGAAGATTTTTGCCACCTACACCACCGATAGAGGATTAATATCTAGAATGTATAGAGAACTCAAGAAACTCAACACTAAGAAAACAAAGCATCCATAACAAAATGGGCAAGTGAACTAAATAGATACCTCACAAAAGAAGAAGTTCAAATGGCCAATAAATACATGAAAAAATGCTCAATATCACTGGCAATCAGAGAGATGCAAATCAAAACTACCCTGAAATTTCACCTAACTCCAACTAGAATGGCAACCATTCAAAACACAAACAACAACAGATGCTGGCAAGGATGTAGAGAAGTGGGAACTCTAAGACATTGTTGGTGGGATTGCAAATTAGTGCAACTACTTTGGAAAACAGAATGGAGAATCCTCAGAAGAATGGGAACAAATCTACCATTTGATCCAGCAATACCACTTCTGGGTATCTACCCAAAAGATAGGAAACCAAACTACCAAACTAATACATGTGTATCTATGTTCATAGCTGCACAATTCACCATAGTCAAACTATGGAACCAGCCAAGATGTCCATCAACAGATGAATGGGTTACAAAACTGTGGGATATGTACACAAAGGAATTTTACTCAGCCATTAAAAAAACTCAATTACATCCTTTTCAGGGAAATGGATGGAACTGGAGGACATTATGCTAAGTGACATTAGTCAGTCACAAAAAATAAGAAATCAGATGCTTTCCCTAATATGTGAGAGTTAGAGAGAAATGGGTCACAGGAGGAACTCTAGATGAAAAAGGAAATCCTATAGAGGAGCAAACAAGGCAACCTAAAGGAGGAGAAAGGAGGGGGGAAGAGGAAAATCTCTAAAACACACAATGTACTTCAACATATCGAAGTCAACCACTAAGCTGAGCAAGGGAAGGAGGGATGGGGAGGGAATGGGGTGGGAATTGGGTAGGGGTTAAACACACGTTTTTTACCTCAATATGATGTGTGAATATAATGCACCAATAAAAAATTTTAAAAAGAATTTAAAGGTGCCGCCATTGTATGCTAATTGATCAAGGATATGATCACGGAATGGGAAGGTAGAGTGGAATACTGGCCATGATTGCGCTGCGAAGGTCAGAGACCTGAAAGGCTGTAGTGTTAGATGAGGTATCAGTGTGAACATTGACATCACTCACAACCGTTTAGGGGTAGAATAATGAAAAATAAAGTTCTGAAGTCTTAAATTGAAAAGTGAGGAAGTTGAGGGTCAATAGACAACACCAACAAGGTATGATAATAAATGATGAAGTCCAAAGCAAGAAATTAAAACATATTCAGGTTTTTTAAAAAGAAAGAGGAGAAATTAAAAGAGTCAAGGAAGAATATGCTCCACTGGCAGGAAGTATAGAAGCAGCAATCTCCAATGAGAGGGCTTCGGGCAACAGCCAGGTTTTAGTTAGGAACAGAAGGGCAACCTTCAGGGAGAAGTCAAGGAGAGGTTTTCACTCAGTAAAAATTAGCTATTATAATCATTATCTCTATCACTTTTTTTTTCTTTTTGGTACTGAGAATTAAACCCAGGGGTTTTCTGCCTCTGAGCTACCCCCAGCCCTAGTTTGTTTGTTTGTTTGTTTGTTTATTAGTTTGTTTATTATGTGGTACTGGGGATGGAACCTAGGAGCATTCTACCTCCAAGCTACACCTCCAGCCCTATTTTTTATTCTTTATTTTGAAACAGGGTCTCACTGAGTTGCAAAGGACCTCACTAGGTAGCTGAGGCCGGCCTCAAACTGTGATCCTTCTGTCTCAGCCTCCTGAATGATGGGATTACAAGCATGCGCCACCATGCCCAGCCATATTTTATTTTTTACTTTGAAACAGGGTCTCAACTAAGTTGCACAGGGCCTTGCTATGTTGCTGAGGCTGCCTATGAACTTGTGATGGTCCTGTTTCGGTCTTCCAAGTTCTGCAATTACAGGTGTACACCACTGTGCCTGATGTGCTATATATGGTATTCTTACTTCTGGACAGTTAATAAACTAATAAACTTAATATGTTGTATTGACATACCATTTACTACTGATTATATATACATATACATACATACATACATACATATACTTTTTTTTTTTTTTTTGCGGATCTGGGGATAGAACCCAGGGGCATTTGACCTCCAAGCTACATACAACCCCTGCCTTATTTTTTATTCTTTATTTTGAAACAGGATCTCACTAAGTAGCTGAGGCTGTCCGCAAACCACAATCCTCCAGTCTCAGCTTCCTAAATTCTGGGATTACTAAGTGTGTGCCACCACACCTGGCTTATATTTTATTCTCTATATGTTTGGGTATCAGGGCCGGGCGTGGTGGCGCATGCTTGTAATCCCCGCGCTTGGGAGGCGGAGACAGGAGGATCGCGCAGGTTCGAAGCCAGCCCCGCGCG
Organism: Muscardinus avellanarius; assembly: GCF_963383645.1. Taxonomy (NCBI): domain Eukaryota; kingdom Metazoa; phylum Chordata; class Mammalia; order Rodentia; family Gliridae; genus Muscardinus; species Muscardinus avellanarius. The sequence continues at coordinate 32,578,216 of NC_137802.1, forward strand.
CTGGCTTAGGAGACCCTGTTTCCAAATTTTAAAAAAGTATAAAAAATAGGTCTGGGAGGGTAGCCCGGAGGTAGAAGGGCTTCCAGGAACCCCATTACCACCAAAAAAAAAAAAAAGTTTGGGTATCAGGCCTATGACAATGAACATCAAGATATTTATTATGTTATTATAAATATTGGGAAATTAATTTTAATTTTATTTGCGGAATAACTACCATATGCTAGGCTTCTATATAGATATGTAAGTTACTGCTTCTCAAAGTGTGTGAATCATTGAGCTCAGAGGAATATAAATTGTTTCTGTATACACACACACACACACACACACACACACAGTAGTGGTCACCTCTGAGACAGTGAAGGGAATAACAATAATTTCAAATCTTTAATTTGAATATGTTATATAGTTTACTAATCCAGCTATTAAGAAGAATTTGTGCAAGTTGCATTTTTACTTGTAATAAATGAGAGGAAAGTTTGTGTTCTTTAAGCTTTTGTTTCTTCTAGGCAGGGATTCCGATGGGACCAATGCCAGCAGCAGGAATGCCATACCTGGGACAAGCACCATTCCTGGGCCTGCGTCCTCCAGGCCCCCAGTATACACCAGACCTGCAGAAGCAGTTTGCTGAAGAGCAGCAGTAAGACACCAGGACTCAAGGATGGCAGGATGGCATCATAGTAGCTGTTTTATAAATTGGAGAGCGTTCTGTAGTGCAGATTTAAAACTGAAATAGTCAAGTTGCTTTTCAAAACTTTTAATATGCTTTGATTAGAAGTTTAAAGCTTGCCGGGCCAGGTGGCGCACGCTTGTAATCCCCGCACTTGGGAGGCAGAGACAGGAGGATCGCGCAGGTTCGAAAGCCAGCCGCGCGTGCTGGCTTATGAGACCCTGTTTCCAAATAAAAAAGTATAAAAAATAGGTCTGGGAGTGTAGCCCGGAGGTAGAAGGGCTTCCAGGAACCCCAGTACCACCAAAAAAAAAAAAAGTTTAAAGCCAAAAAGGACTTTAGAGATTCTCTGATTCAAATCTCTTGATTTATGTCTAGGAAAAGTGAAATCCAGAGAAATGAAGAGATTTATCAGTTCAAGTTATACTTACCCGCAAGCCTGGGCCACCATGCAGGCCCCCTGATTCTTAGAGCATTTTTTTTTCCGGATTTGGGGATAGAACTCAGAGGCATTTGACCTCCGAGCTACACCCCCTGCCCCATTTTTTATTCTTTTATTTTGAAACAGGGTCTCACTAAGTTGCAGAGGGCCTCACTAAGTAGCTGAGGCTGTCCGCAAACCACGATCCTCCTGTCTCAGCCTCCCAAATTCTGGGATTACAAGTGTGCACCACCACGCCCAGCTCTTAGACCATTATTCTCTCTCCTATAGACACTTCCTTCCCAAAAAAATGCCTCTTTGGTATGCAGAGCTAGAGTATTTTCTAATTGCCTCTCTAGTTTTCTAGATTACTTTTGTATACAAATGTTGTTTTCTCTCCTTGCAAATTAGATAAGAAATACATATACATAATTTAAGTAAATAATTTTCTAGAATTCATTTTAAAATATTTTAAAATTAATGTAGTAATGAAACAGATTACTATAAGAGAATTAGATATAATTAGGAGTGCAGATTATAATCCTAAAGATGTAAGATATTGTTGAAACTGTTAGTAAAAATGTGTATATAACACAATTAATAATCTCTGAAACTGGATCTTTGTTCATTGTTTTTCCTACAGAAAACGATTTGAACAACAGCAAAAACTCTTAGAAGAAGAAAGGAAAAGACGCCAGTTTGAAGAACAAAAGCAAAAGCTCAGACTTCTGAGTAGTGTGAAACCCAAGGTAATGCGTTCACCATCTCTCCCGCCCCAACACATCCACACCATGTGTGTCTCCCTCTCACTTAGGCAGTGGATTTTGTCACTGAGGAACCAGCCCAAGTTGAGGTCATGTTCCATTTCTTCCACTTTAGTTTGCCTAAATCCTGAAGTGAAGGATTTTTCTTTTCTGGTAAAGATGTTCCTATTGATAGCAGGCATTACCTTCTTAGCTCTCTTTTTTTACCATGGTAATGTTTGTAATCTTTTTCTTGGGAGCATTGATTTTAAATTTAGTGATATGCATGGGTTTCTGAGGGCTGGTAACGTAGCTCAATGATAAAATGCTTGCAGAACATGCATGAAGGCCCTAAGTTCAGTCCCCAGTGCTGTGAAATAAATAAAACTGGACCTTTACCTAGCTGGGTATCATGGCACAGAGCTGTAGTCCTAGGCCTTGGGAGACTGAGACAGGAGGATCACAGGTTCGAGTCCAGCCTCAGCAACTTAAAAAATGAAAAGGGCAGGGGTGTAGCTTGGAGATAGAATGGCCCTGGGTTCAATCACTAATAAGAAAGAACAAAAGAACAAAAAAAAAAAAAAAAAAGAATAAGGACAAGAAAGAAGAAAGGAAAGAAGCTGTGTGTAGTGACTCATGCTTGTAATCCTAGCATTTGGGAGGCTGAGACAGAAGGATCCGGGTTCGCAGCCAACCTCAGGTACTTAGTGAGGTCCTTAACAATTCAGTGAGCTCCTGTTTGAAAATAAAAAATAAGCCAGGCGTGGTGGCACACGCTTGTAATCCCAGTGCTTGGGAGGCTAAGACAAGAGAATTGCACGGGTTTGAAGCCAGCCTCAGCTACGTAGTGAGGCCCTCTGCAACTTAGTGAAACCCTGTTTCCAAATAAATTATAAAATAGAGCTGGGGTATAGCCCAGAGGTAGAAAACCCCTGGGATCCACCCCTAGAACCACGAAAGAAAGAAGGAAGGAAGGAAGGAAGGAAGGAAGGAAGGAAGGAAGGAAGGAAGGAAGGAAGGAAGGAAGGAAAGACAAACCAGGTGTGATGGTGCATGCTTGTAACCCCAGCATTTGGGATACTGAGACAGGAGGATCGTGGTTTGCCGACAGCCTCAGCTACTTACTGAGGCCTCTGCAACTTAGTGAGATCCTATCTCAAAATAAAGAATACTCGCAAGTAGAATGCCTTGGGCTCCATCCCCAGTAACGCAAAAAAAATTAAGAATTAAAAATATAAAGAATAAAAAATAGGGCTGGAAGTATAGCTTGTAGGTAGAATGCCCATGAGGGTTCCATCCCCAGCACCACAAAGGAAAGGAAAGGAAAGGAAAGGAAAGGAAAGGAAAGGAAAGGAAGGAAGGAAGGAAGGAAGGAAGGAAGGAAGGAAGGAAGAAAATAGGTAGGTTTCTGTTAAGAACCTCACAAAACAATGTCTAAAGTATTTATGAATGGGCCTTTTAATATTTTTATATTCTGTGGAGTATCATTTTATGCCTTTGTTATATGTACTTATCAATGCCTTTTTGACTTGAAGAACTTATTAACAAAAGCATATGGTAAAATATTGGAAATAGGCCAGGTGTGGTGGCGCACGCTTGTAATCCCAGCATTTGGGAGGCTGAGACCAGAGGATCACGGTTTGCGGACAGCCTCAGCTACTTAGGCCCTCCATAACTCAGTGAGACCCCGTTTCAAAATAAAGAATAAAACATTGGGCAGGGGGTGTAGCTCGGAGGTCAAATGCCTCTGGGTTCCATCCCCAAACCCACAAAAAAAATAAAGAAAGAAAGAAAGAATATTGGAAATAGACCAGCATTTGTGCTTTTCATTTAATTTTAGAGGATTTAGGAGAAAGATGAATTAAGAAATTTTTGTTGTCTTTTAGACAGGAGAAAAGAGTAGAGACGATGCTTTGGAAGCTATAAAAGGAAACTTAGATGGGTTTTCCAGAGATGCCAAGATGCACCCTACTCCAGCATCGCACCCCAAGAAACCAGGTAGTTTTAATTTTCAAAGGCATTGACATTTTATTTTCTTGGAAGAGAATTATAGTCCTCATGTGTTTAATTGACCATAATGTTTGTGTGAAGAGTCATTACTTAACTTTTTCTTCAAGCTAAATACAGATTTGGATGTTTTAAAATTTACACTGAAGCCAGGCATGGGGGCACATGCTTGTAATCCCAGAATTTAGGGAACTAAGACAGGAGGATCACAGGTTTGAGAATAGTCTCAGCAAGTAGTGAGACCCCCATTTTAAAATAAAAATAGGGATGGTATTCTTTTTTTTTTTTTTTTTTTTTTTTGCGGACCTGGGGATGGAATCCAGGGCCATTCTACCTCTGAGCTACATGCCCAGCCCTATTTTTTATTCTTTATTTTGAAACAGGGTCTCACTGAGTTGCAGAGGGCCTCACTAAGTAGCTGAGGCTGTCTATGAACCGTGATCCTTCTGTCTCAGCCTCCCAAATGCTGGTATTACAAGTGTGCACCACCAGGCCAGGCAGGGATGGTATTCTTGGAGGTAGAATGCCTTTGAGTTTAATCCTCAATATAAAATTTTTTTTTTATACTGAGTTGGGCATGCCTATAATCTCAGTACTAGGGAAGCTTAGACAGGAAGATCACAGGCTCATTGCCAGCAAGGCCCTTCACAACTTAGCAGGTTTCAAAACAAAAAATAAAATAAGGCTGGAAGATGTAGCTCAGTGGTAGAATGCCATGGGAGTCAGTCCCCAGTACCATATAGATGGACATAAATAATAGTGCCTTGGACTGGGAATATTTCTCAGTTATACAGCACTTGCCTAGCATAGTCTGGGTTTAGTCCTCTAGCACTGCAAAAAAAGAAAGGAAAACCTTTATAGTGGCCTAAGACATAGTCTGGATAACAATTTGGAAGGAAAAACCTCATTGTCTTCTATATTGTCTTCTGGTTAAACATCAATATGATAATTTCACTTGTAAATCAAATCTGTATATTGAGTATGTTGACACTAGTAAAATCTGTTAATCAAAGCAAATGTAATAAAGAAGTTTACTATTTCATCCCCTTTATTTAAAAATAATTTTGCTTTTTTTGTGGTACTGCAGATAGAACCCAGGGGCATTCAACCTCCAAGCTACACCTCCAGCCCTATTTTTATTCTTTATTTTGAACCAGGGTCTCACTGAGTTGCAAAGGGCCTCAATATGTAGATGAGGCTGTCCCTGAACCGCGATCCTCCTGTCTCAGCTTCTCAAATGCTGGGATTATAATTTTATCTTTTTGTGTGTGTGTTTGGACTTGGGGCTGGAATCAGGGGCTTTTCTACCTCCAGGCTATACTCCCAGATTTATTTTATACTTTATTTGGAAACAGGGTCTCCTGTGCAATCCTCCTGTCTCAACCTCCCAAGCTCTGGTTTTACAAATGTGTGCCACCACGCCTGGCTTATAATTTTACTTTTTAATGAGCTACTTTGGATTTTATTATTCAGTATGACAAGTCTTATAAATTCCTGAATATCCCCCCTTTTTTTAAAAAATTTGGAAACAGGGTCTATTAAGCCAGCGAGGCTGGCTTTGAACCTGTGCCATCCTCCTGTCTCCGCCTCCCCCCTTTTTTTTTTTTTCCTGTGGTACTGGGGATGCAACCCAGGGGCCTTCTACCTCCCAGACCTATTTTATATTTCCATTTGGAAACAGGGTCTCACTAAGTAGCTGAGGCTGGCTTCAAACCAAGGCTGTCTTAGTCTCCCAAGTACTAGTATTACAAGCATGTGCCACCATGCCCAGCATGAAGTATTCCATTTTTTTTAAAGTCAAGAGTTTAAGCCAGGTACACACTTGTAATCCCAGCATTTGGGAGGCTGAGACAGGAAGATCACGGTTCTCGGCCAGCTTCAGCTACTACTTAGTGAGGCCCTTTGCAACTCAGTGAGACCCTGATTCAAAATAAAGAACAAAAAATAGGGCTAGGAGTATAGCTTGGAGGTAGAATGTCCCTGGGTTCCACACCCATTACCACCAAAAAAAAAATAATAATAATAAGATTCAAAAGTTTAATAATGCTCGCCATGAAAGATTAATTTCTATAATAAATTCTTTGTAGTTCTTATCAACCAGTAAGCAAAAAATGTACCTGTTTGGATCAGGGTAAAGGGATTGGGGTGGGTTGTTATTGCTTTGAACATTTAGAAATCTAAATGAATCTTTGCATAACTTTTTATTATCAGCTAATTTCAAGAACAATATACCATTAATAACTGAATATTCTCATAAATCATTTGGCCAACTAAGAAAGTACTGTCTTCTGCTGCAAAATACCACATGGATAGCTTTTATCTCAAACCCTTATATGATGGTACCTGTTATATTTGCTATCAGGAGAAAATAATCTAATATGGTACTGCTATCAATTCTTGATTTTTCTGGAACAGCTTTGACTTTCACTGGTTAGAGTATATGCCTAGATTCTCATTCTAAAATATATCTCACCAGGCATGGTGGCGCACACTTGTAATCCCAGTATTTGGGAGGCTGAGATAGAAGGATCATAGTTCACAGACAGCCTCAGCTACTTAGTGAGGCCCTTTGCAACTCAGTGAGACCCTGTTTCAAAATAAAGAATAAAAAATAGGGCTGGGGGTGTAGCTCAGAGGTAGAATGCCCCTGGGTTCCACCCCAAAGTACTACCAAAAAAAAAAAAAAAAAAAAAGGCTAGGATGTGGCTTGGAGGTAGAATGTTCCTAAGTTCAATTCCCAGTACCAAAAACAAACAAAAATATTTTATATGCATATATATAGAGAGACCACAAACTGTATTATAACTTTTATGTTTTCTTATTAATTATATATAGAGCTACAAAATTTTGTGAGCCAAAATATATACCACATAGAATTCATGTAATTTCAACCAAAAGCAAAGAAATACTGGTTTAGCCTTTAGAGCATATTACTAGTAAATAGCTAGAATCCACTTAAAAAATATTCAAGTAGCTGAGAACCAAATCCATACTCTTGTTAACCATTGTTGGCAAGTGTGGAATTTTAAAAAATGGTGTGGCTTTTTTATTTTTTAAACAAAATTAATTGTAGCAATAATTTTTCATATTCATTTTACATCTTTTATGTATGTGTGTGTCTGTGTGGTACTGGGGATTGAAACCAGGGGCATTCTACCTCTGAGCCACATCCTCAGTCTTATTTTATTTTTAGTTTGAAACAGACTCTCACTAAGTTGAGGAGGGCCTTGCTAAGTTGCTGAGGCTGGCCTCAAACCTGTGATCCTCCTGTCTCAGCCTCCCAAGTACAGAGATTAGAGGTGTGTGCCACCATGGCTGCCCATTCTGCATCTTTCATGGGTCTTTCAGTGCTTCCAGATATTACTTCATTGTTCCTAAAGAGAGGTGAGAAGCATAGTGTCCCCATTTTCAGATGAGAGCCATTGAAAAGGCTGCTCCACAAGTAAATGCTTTAATGTTTATTGAATATTAAAATAATTTAGCCGGGCGTGGTGGCGCACGCTTGTAATCCCAGTACTTGGGAGGCTGAGACAAGAGGATTGCGCTGGTTGGAAGCCAGCCTCAGCTACTTAGGCTCTCACTAAGTAGCAACTTAGTGAGACCCTGTTTTCAAATAAATATAAAATAGGTCCGGGAGTGTAGACCAGAGGTAGGAGGCCCCTGGGTTCCATCCCCAGTACCACCAAAAAAAAAAAAAAAAAAAAAAAGATATATACATATAATTTAAAATAGTTAAAAATGTGAAGAAGCAGTAATAAAATAGTATTATCAATGAGCTTCACATTATGTATCTCATATAGAGCAGGTTTATTACACAAGTAAATCTCACTTTTAACACTAAAAAGCTACAGTGATATTTTTGTTCTTTTCTACCAAAGACCTTTTAAGTGTAGAATTTACTCCTCAGTCAAGGTTCGCTTCTTAAATTGACTTGTTTCACGCAGCACTGTGGTATCCTAGTTTGATGCTTTTCACAAGAAAACATTTCCTTGATAATCTGTTGAATGTTTTTGTCTTTTGAAATACTCATTTCTCATATGGTAACTTCACTGAAATGTAATCTATGCTAAGTATATGGATCAGGCTTGATATAGTAGAAATTACAAGTTTGTTAAGCATTGTTTTTTTTACTGAATTTCTTTCTAAATGAATTTTTTTTTGGTGGTACTGGGGTTCCTGGAAGCCCTTCTACCTCTGAGCTACACTCCCAGACCTATTTTTATACTTTTATTTGGAAACAGGGTCTCTTAAGCCAGTGCAGCTGACTTCAAACCTGCGCGATCCTCGTCTCCGCCTCCCAGAGCGGGGATTACAAGCGTGCGCCACCACATGTGGCTCTAAATGAAATTTAAACATCAGAAAATATCTTTCTCCAAAATGTATTTGGTGTTATATAAGTAGGTTTTCTGGTAATTTATATACATTGGTTTGAGAGAACATTATCCTGGTATGAAAAAACATATTTGGATTTCAAAAATAATTACTACTGATATACTTTTTTTTTTTTTTTTTTGCGGGTCTGGGGATGGAACCCAGAGGCATTTGACCTCAGAGCTACAACCCCTGCCCATTTTTTTTTTTTTTTTGAAACAGGGTCTCACTGAGTTGCGAAGGCCCTCACTAAGTAGCTGAGGCTGTCCAGGAACCGTGATCCTCCTATCTCAGCCTCCTGAATGCTGGGATTACAGTCGTGCACCACCACGCCCTGCTCTTACTGATATACTTTAATTAGTCGTCTCTGTTAATGAAAAATAGTAGTGCTAACCTAAAGAAGAAAAAGAGAGTCAGGTGTGGCTGCGCAGGCCTATAATCCCAGTGCTTGGGAAACTGAGACAGGAGGATGGCAAGTTCAAGGACAGCATCAGCAAGTGATGAGACACTCATCAACCTATTGAGACCCTGTTTCAAAATAAAAATAAAATAGGGCTGGGGGAGTAGCTTGGAGGTAGAATGGCCCCAGGTTAATCCCCAGAACCACAGGGGTGGGGGCAAAAAAGAAAGGAGATTCTGAGTAGTATTTTTTTTCTTGTTTCTAAACCAAATGCTTAAAAAGCCACCTTTAAAAAGATGTGAAATTGTGTGTAAAGAGGCATCAGCGTGTCTTGCACACCTCGTGTGGGTCCACTTACTGCTTGCTGTTTCTTATTCACCTCACTGTCCATGTTGTTGTATTCTTTCTCCCTTCTTCGATGTTGATTTTTATTTTGGTGTGTTTCATCGCCATTCTCCATTTTTCAGATTGTCCCACATCATCTCATCCTACTAAAACTGTCTCCCCACCGCCTGCCTTTCTTGATGAAGAAGCGCTCAGTGCCTTTGTGCAGGGGCCTCCTCCCCGGGCCCAGCCCCTTCAGTCCTTCCACCCCACCGCCCCACTCGGCCAGGCGCTTCCGCAGAAGGCTGGGCCACACCCTCTCTCTTCAGGTCAGATTCCAGTGTCTTTTGCCTTGCCTGGTGTCCCTGGGCAAGCTTCTTATTTCTCTACTGCTTCAGCCTCACCCAGTGTGCAGAAAGCAGGTAACTCTCAGCATCATTAATGAAAATATTCGTAAGATATTCTTGGGTAATTGATTTCTGTAAATTAATGTAGGGATGTACATTATGTAGGGATGTATGCGTACTGTTGAACTTCACCAAAATTAGAGTCTAGATTTTTAAGTCTTAGGGTCTTCATGTGTCAAAAAAGCAGTTTAAGACGTTTTGCATGAGCCAGATATGGTGGCCCACACCTATAATCCCAGTACTTGGGAGGCTGAAAGAGGAGGGTCACAGCCTTGAAGGCAGCTTTAGCAACTTAGGCCCTCCACAACTCACTGAGACCCATTTTCCAAATAAGAAATAAAATAGGGCTGGGTGTGTAACTCAGAGGTAGAAGGGGTTTGGGTTCCACTCCCAGTACCACCCACACAAAAAAAATTGCTACTAAGAAACCATTTTAACCACCTTAAAACTTTAAAAACGCCGGGCGTGGTGGCACACGCTTGTAATGCCCGCGCTTGGGAGGCAGAGACGGGAGGATCGCGCAGGTTCAAAGCCAGCCCCGCGCACTGGCTTAGGAGACCCTGTTTCCAAATAAAAATGTAAAAATAGGTCTGGGAGTGTAGTCCAGAAGTAGAGGGCTTCCAGGAACCCCAGTACCACCAAAAAAAAAAAAAAAAAAAAAAAAAAAAAATTTAAAAACAAGAATTTCTTCAGATTACTCTTTTGTTTGGGAAAATCACCAGTATCATTTTTCTTAAAAACAACAAGCTTGGGAAAGCTCCTTATTCCGTGGCAGAGTACTTGGGAGCATAAGTTCAGGTTGTTCTTTTACTGTCAGTTTGCCTCAGACAAGTCTTTAAACGGTTTTGTGCCTCAGTTTTTGTTTTGTTTTGTTTTGTTTTCGTCTGTGAAATAAAGGGAGCAGCTTGCATACTCTGTCTTAAGACACGGTATAGTGCTAGGGGTATCTTGGCAGACATGTACTTAGTCCAGACTTTCTCATTTAACAGATGTGGAAACAGACCCAGAGCTGATGTTACGGGCCACAGACCTCCCCAGTAGTTAGTGAAAGTGTATCTTGTTGGTTGCCACATTTTAAAGTACTGCTCCTTCCTCTACTTTATTCTACCTACTGTTCTTGAGAATCAGAATATATAATTATGTATAAGTTCTCCAAAATCTGTAAAGTCTCTCAAGTCCTATATAAATGGGTAGTGATTGAACTATTTCCAAGCTTATGTTATGTGTAACAGGGCCTTCCCTTTAGAATACTGGGGTGGAAAAGGATGATTGAAAAGATTATCAATATGCAATTCTATACAAATAATCCTTCATGCTGTTTGTTTAGGCCCTTCCTTGGAGGAGAAGCTTCTAGTATCTTGTGACATAAGTACATCTGGGCAGGAACAAATTAAATTAAATACTACTGAAGTTGGGCACAAAGCCCTGGGCCCAGGTTCCAGTAAGAACTATCCCACTTTCACAGCCAATAACGGGGGTGCTGTAGATGGATGTGTAAGTGGTACCACCACTGCAGAGGCAGAAAAGACTCCAGACCCAAACCTGTCAGTTGAAGACAGTGGTGAGCTCCTAAGACATTCAGCAAGAAATTTGTCTAACCAAATGTCGCTCAAATGCTAACACCTTGGCGTTAATCTTAAAATGAATGCTGCTTGATTTTGCTATTTAAAGTTTTGCTTAAAATATATTTAATGCAATCCTTTCTCCAATTAACCCCCACAATTTTGCTCTGAATTCTTTCAACACACTGTATTATTTCTTTTTAAAAATGATTATGATAACCAGTTTTCTTAATCAGAATCATTCCTGATTTAAAATTTCCTTTATTGAATGAAAGCTCTCTCCTTCCCCCCCTCACACTTTCTGTTCTCCCATAAAGGTTGAAAAGTTAAAATATAACTGGAAAAGTCACCAATGAGAATATGGTTTTGCTTTCTCTGAAGTAAATCATTACATTGCTGCCTCAAAGGTCCACCTTTTGAGGCTGGAACTTTAGCTCAGTAGTAAAGGACAAGACTCTGGGTTCATTCACTAGCATGCACACACATCCAGGTTTTATAAACTCAGATTAGAGAGATGAATTATAATGTGAACAGCCCTGAAGGCAAACTTTAAGAATAATTTATTGGGCATACACACTCAAAAATCCCCAGACCCTATACACCTAAGGCAGCAATGTCATATTCAAGTTAAAAAAAAAAATCAGACTGAGCTTGGTGGCATATGCCTATAATCCAGGAGGTTGAGGGAGAAGAATCGCCAGTTTGAGACCAGCCTTGTCAGCGAGGCCCTGTGTCAAAATAAAAAGGGCTAGGATGTAGTTCAGTGCTAGAGCACTTGCCTAGCATGTGTGAAATACTGGACTAGATCCCTAGTACCACACAGAAGAGAAGGAGAGAGAGAGAGAGAGAGAGAGAGAGAGAGAGAGAGAGAGAGAGAGAGAGAGAGAGAGAAAGAAAGAGGCTTGGTAATGTATGCCTGTAATCCTAGTACTTGGAAGGCTGAGACAGGAGGATCACAGGTTCAAGACCACCCTCAGCAACTTAGCAAAACCTTTTATTCAAAATAAAGAATTTAAAAGGGCTGGCATTATAGCTCAGAGGCCATACACCCCTGGTTTCAGCTGAAAGAAAGAAAATCAGATTTTGTAAAGAAACATTATTAAGAGCTTCAAGTAAGCTTGTGCAATTAAATTTATATATAATTTTAAGCTACTGCCAATTGTATTTTTCCTTTAATTTGTTACACATGTGAAATGGTGTAACCCTCATGTGATTCAGAATATTGATTTGGTACATATTAGTTTTTTCTTAATTTACTCTTTACAAGAGTGGCTTAGAAGCCGAGTACTTTCGTTGGATTGGTGACTTTTTTCTAGTGTCTCCAGCCAGTGCTCTTCTCTATGAAACACCATCACCTGGTGTCATTTCCCCGTTTTCTTCATGAACCATTATACACATTAATGTCCTCTATCTTCTAGGTGTGGGAGTATTTCCCTCACAGGATCCTGTTCAGCCCAGAATGCCTCCGTGGATTTACAATGAGAGTCTGGTTCCAGGTATTAAAAAAAAAAAGAGCTCATGATATTTTGCTTTAAATATTATAGATATGATGTATTTGCTGTTGTAGTTACAAAATATGCAGAGAGAGGTTGTCAGGTTTTTTCTGAAAGAATACAGGCAATTAAATAGATATAATTTTGACCATCATATACTTTTATTTCTAAAAGCCTTCTTAGAGCTATCATGCTTTATAAGACATTATGAAATATTTATGAGATTATTAATGATTTAAGAATTACACTAATGTTTAATGTAATTTTTTATTTTTCAGTGATTAGTTTGTTTTTATATGCTTTTATTGGTACATTATAGTCTCACATCATAATGTAAATTATGTTGACAATTACATACATGCACCCCCTTTTATGTTTTAAGGATTCTCTTATCTTTTCTTTGTCATGTGATACTTACTACATGAAAAGACCATGTGACACCTTTTTCTGCATTGGGATTCACTTGTCCCTTATGTGTACTATTACTGCTGAGCCAAAAGAGTTGTTAAAGTACTTGTGAGAGTATTCAGTTGATAGAAGGAAATCTTAGCCATGACTGATATGCATAGAATAAAGATTATTAGAGCAGCATATGTTAACCTAAATGAATGTAGTTTAATTTACGATACCTTGTCCAGCACCTTGAAAGCTGGAGGTAACTTTCATTACACCTTTAATTTTCTAGATTGATCAGAGACTAAAGCTGTTTTATTCTTTATTAAATAAAGCTAATATAAGATATCTGTAGCTGAACTTCTTTTTGGAAGAAATTGGTACTGTCTGCTTTATATTGGAATTACATAATCACAAAGTCAAAGGCTAATTGTTCCCCAAAACCACACGGGTCTTCAGTTGTACAAAGAAAAAAAATCAGCTTTTCTTCCACCTACCATTTTTGCTTCTTTTCCTCTTCTTTTCATCTATCTTTATGCCAAACAAGAACTATATTTTAGTATCCTTTTGAGTTTTATCCATTTTCTGACAGCTTGTATTTCTTTTCTTCATCCTCCTTCCAAGCATACACACATACTTTCTTTTTTTATTTTCTCAGTACTGAGGATTGAACCTTGGGGCAGAGCTGTTTCTGTAGCCCTCTCCCTTTTTTCTTTCCATTGAAACAGTCTCATTAAGTTGCTGAGACTACTTTCTTAGTCAAAATATATGCTTTTGAAGCTGGGCACGGTGGTGCACATCTCTAATTCCACTAGTTGGGAAGCTGAGACAGGAGGATTGCAAGTTCAAGGCCAGACTCAGCAACTAAGAAACACCCTGTTTCAAAACAAAAAGGGCCGCCAGGCGTGGTGGTGCACTCTTGTAATCCCAGCGCTTGGAAGGCTGAGACAGGAGGATCGCACAGGTTCCAAGCCAGCCTCAGCTATGTAGTGAGGCTCTCAGCAACTTATTGAGACCCGTTTCCAAATAAAATATAAAATAGTTCTGGGAGTGTAGCCTGGAGGTAGAAAAGCCCCTGGGTTCTACCCTCAGTACCACAAAAGAAAAAAAAAGGGCTGAAGTATAGTTCATTGCTAGACCAACCCTGCCTGCCTCTCTCTCTCTCTCTCTCTCTCTCTCTCTCTCTCTCTCTCTCTCTCTCTCTCTCTCATGCGCACGCAAACACACAGACACACACAAATATGTAACTCATATTTGTAATGCTAAATAAAACTTTTTGGTTCAGACATTTTTGTCTGTCTCCTTTAGCCCTATTCACTTTGACTTGCAGCAGTGCTTCTAAGTAGATTTGCCAGATTTAACATATAAAGGATGCCTAGTTAAATTTAAATTTTAGATAAACAGCAAATAATTGTTCAGTATAAGTATGCCCCACACAATATTGGCATTCCCTGTTGGCAGCCCTACATTTAATAGTCTTTCTCATTCTGTCCTTTGGAAAACGCATGAGATTAGGAAAAACCAATAATCCCTCCCTTATCTCAAACACTGTTTTGGTTTCCTCACCTGAACTACTTCCAAAGTGTCTTCTCTCCTGGCGTTTCTCACTGCCCCTAATTCACTGGGCCATGAGGATGGTGCTTGGGTATCAGTCTTGTTGCTCATGTTGTTTTCAAACTTTTTCCACCAGCGTCACTTTACAACCTCTTCAAGTCCAAAGCATCTGTTTATACCACCTCCATCTTATTATTTTTCCTGTTGATTTTATCCAGAAAACAAAATAAAACTCAGAAATGTTCTTAAAATCTATGGCTAAATTACAAAATGTTATCTTAACTTCAGCCCTAAATCTTCATCTTTAGGGCCAACCTCCCACCTGTCTTCTTAGTTCTAGACCCTAGTCGTCTGCTGGATATTTCCACTTAAGTTTCTTTACAGCAGTTCAAACCCTGATGTGGCTTCATTTTTATTAAAGCAACTTGATTTAAGATTATTCTGGTATGACAACAATGACAACAAGATACCTGTCACTTGCGGTGTTTACATTTGTAATCTGATATTTCCTCTCATAGATGCCTACAAGAAAATTTTAGAAACCACAGTGACTCCAACTGGAATAGATACTGCTAAGCTGTACCCCATCCTGATGTCATCTGGACTTCCCAGGGAAACTCTTGGACAGATATGGGCCTTAGCGAACCGAACTACACCTGGCAAACTTACTAAAGAAGAGCTTTACACCGTTCTTGCCATGATAGCAGTAACACAGGTACACACTGCTTCTTAAGTTAGATCAAAAAACTTCCTAAATTTAAACTGAAAGAATATAAACCCTTTTTGGCCACAGTCATGTTGAACTCCTTGCACACCAAGGTTTAGATCATTCTTAGGACATAGTACTTCAAAAATGTTCAGTTCTGCTCAGCTGCTGAGTGAGGTCCTCCACAGGGGTAGAATGCCCCTAAATCCCGGGTACTGCAAAAAAAAAAAAAAGTTCAGTTCATATCATACACATACCAGTAAATTCCTTTTTTAAAAACTTTAGTAGCCAGGCGTGGTGGCGTACGCTTGTAATCCCAGCATTTGGGAGGTTGAGACCGGAGGATCGCAGTTCGCGGACAGCCTCAGCTACTTAGTGAGGCCCTCTGCAACTCAGTGAGACCCGGTTTCAAAATAAAGAATAAAAAACAGGGCAGGGGTGTAGCTCAGAGATCAAATGCCTCTGTGTTCCATCCCCTAACGCCCCCCCCAAAAAAAAAAAAAACTTTAGTAGATTGCTGGGCGTGGTGGCGCACGCATGTGATCCCTGCGCTTGGGAGGCTGAGACAGGAGGATCACACAGGTTCTAAGCCAGCCTCAGCTACTTAGTGAGGCTCTCAGCAACTTAGTGAGACCCTGTTTCCAAATAAAAATATAAAATTGGTCTGGGAGTATACCCCCTGGGTTCCACCCCCAGTACCACCAAAAAAAAATTTTTTTTAGTAGATTAATACTCTTTGGCCTCACATTTCTTCTGACCTTGAAAGTTAGTCATCAGTAGATTAAATTATTAAATTTCTCTGTGTTCTTTGAAATGTTTATTCAAAATTTCTTAAAGTATCCTCATTCTGGTAATAATTAGTCTTATATTAGAAAAATCAGCTTAATTTATTTGAGTATAGCCAATTAACCAAACTTATCCGAGAAGGAAAATATCAGAACGGATATGTATTGGTCATTTCTTTGCTGAGTGTTAGGTTTGCGTTGCCCTTGTTACTTTTTTCTTGTGTCAAATTCATGAATTTGGGGAGTCAGAGAAAAGATTCAGAGTGGAAACAACACAGAAGTTATAGAAGCTTTGCTTTACCAGGTTGACACCATGGTTCGCAGTCCCTACAATGTCTGTATTTTCCTCTTGTTCTGTGCAGAGGGGCGTTCCTTCCCTGAATCCTGATGCTTTAAATCAGTTCCCAGCTGCTCCTATTCCAACTCTGAGTGGCTTTCCTATGACTCTGGCTACCCCGGTGAGTCAGCCAACTGTGATACCGGCAGGCCCTGCAGGCTCCATGCCCCTCAGCCTTGGACAGCCTGTCATGGGCATTAACCTTGTTGGACCAGTGGGTGGAGCTGCAGCCCAGGCTTCTAGTGGCTTCATGCCAGCTTACCCAGCCAATCAGGTAAATGGAGAAGCTGCACATGTTCTAAATAATCCCTGAACGTACATCTGTACGACTTTTCTTCTAGGTACACATATTGCTGGATTGTGGTGAACACTTGAAGTTAAAATTAAGCAGTACTAGGGATGGAGGTTTAACTCAGTGTTGAGTTCTTACCTAATGAGACCCTGTTTGAAAGCAAAATACTTTTTCTAAAAAGGGAGGTTGGCCGGGCATGGTAGCACATGCTTGTAATGCCCAACGCTTGGGAGGTTGAGACAGGAGGATCTCACAGGTTCAATGCCAGCCTCAGCTACTTAGTGAGGCTCTCAGCAACTTAGACCCTGTTTCCAAATAAAGTATAAAATAGGTCTGGAAGTATAGCCCGAAGGTAGAAAAGCCCCTGGGGTCTACCCCAAGTACCACAAAAATAAAATAAAATAAAAAGGGGAAGTTGAAGCCAGGCGTGGTAGTACACACTTGTAATCCCAGCATTTGGGAGGCTGAGACAGGAGGATTGGAGTTCAAGGACATCCTCAAAGCCTCAGCCGCTTAGTGAGGACCTTTGCAAATCAGTGAAACACTGTTTTAAAATAAAGAATAAAAAATAGCACTAGGGGTGTAGCTCAGAGGTAGCATGCCCCTGGGTTCCATACCCAGTACTGCAAAAAAAATTTAAAAAAGAAAAGGACAGGTGGCGGGGAATGGGGAAGGTTGGAGGGTATAGCTTCGAAGTAGAATGCTCCTGGGTTCAATCCCCAGTACTACAAAAAACAAATAAACAAAGATTGCAGGCTCTCAGTAACCCCATAAGGTGATTCAACTACAAAATAAATTATAGATTAGCTCTTTAGGCCAGTCTTATTGCCATTTGTACCAGAGAGTATCTGAACATACAAATCAGTTTCTGCCTTAAATACTCAAGTTGATTTCCAAAAGGTATTCTGGGCTGGAGTGGAGGTCAGTGATAGAGCACTTGCCAGAAAGGCATGAAGCCCTGGGTTCGAGTCCCAGTGCCACAAAAATTAGACAGCTGTAACTAAATTTAGAATCTTAAATAGCCATCTTTTAGACTAACAGCTGGAGATTTGGTATTTATTTATTTTACCAATTTGATAATAAGTATCCTCTCAAAATCTAGGTGGGAAAGCCAGAAGAAGATGACTTCCAGGATTTTCAAGATGCTTCTAAGTCAGGATCCCTTGATGACTCGTTCACTGATTTCCAAGAGGTGCCGGCTTCTTCAAAAACAAGTAATTCCCAACATGGAAACAGGTAGAAAAAAGTTGAATGTATTTAACATTGTATTTAATTCTTAAAAAGGGACATGCACAATAGAAACCCTAAGTATAAGTAAGAGAAACTAAAACTCATGACTCTACCACTTTCCTTGCTTATTCTCCCTTTGTTCATACTTTTACTCTCTGAACTCCTCTGCTCTTTGTCTACCTTGGTTCCTGTCATTTCCTCCCAGGATACACTTGCTTGTCGGTACTTTTTATACCTGTATAATCCTGAATTCCAGTTGTTGAATGTACCTTGCAGTGAGGGCTTCATGTTCTTGTGTTAGATCCACATCTTCAGCTAGTGGGAAACATTTAGAAAAGAGCATATAATTTTGTATCTTTGAAATATCAATTGAAATTCCACTCTGAATATCATCATTTACTCATGTCGTGTTTGACATTAGTGGCTTTTAAACCTACAGGTTTCTGCTTGTTTGTCTGCATGAACCTACAGATTCTGCTTAGTGTTATGTGCTAGCTTAACCTTCAAGTTCAGTAACTGATTTGATCAGTTAATGATTTCAGTAATTGATCTGAAGAAGTATTTAGATTCTTCTTTTGCAGAACAGAAGATACATGAGACTGAATAAGCTATGTGAATTTCTTTGGTTTTATTTTTGGAATTTGTTTCTGTTAGAATACATATTCTATTTCTCTTATTTTCTTGTTGGTGCAATTGCCCTGTCTCTTCCATTTTAACCAGATGATTATCTCATAGCCAATACTTCCCTGCATATACCCTGTGATAGGAACTAATAAGGGGTAGGGGGGAGGCATGACAAAGAATTACAAATTAGGAGAACAGGTTATTCTTCTTCTGATTTTAAGAATGATCAACCATTTGTAAGCAACGTCCAGAAGAAAGATGAAGGGTATGACTGTAGTGTACTGGGGTTTCTAACACTGTCATATCAGCACATGTGTTGTTGACCTCCTAGGCACATAATTACATTTCTGCCCCAGATCTCTTTCTTTGAAAAAAATTTGTGTTCTCTTCTTATCTAAGCATTCCTATCTGAATGGACCAAATATCTTAAATTCCCTGCTTAAAAGTAAATGCATTGTTTTCCTACTCAAAGCCAAGTAAAAATGGGTTAAGTTACTCTTGTCCTCCTTGGTCAATGGTGTCACCATATCCAGGCACAGAATTAGGAGCATGTCACTGTCTTTGGCTTTGTTCGCTCTCTTTTCCTGCCATCAGCATTGTCAGCTCTGCTTGCTTCTGCCTGCTCCTTGACCTTGCCCTTCCCTATGGCTTCTCCTCTAGCCATGCCCAAATGACCTCAAACTGACTGCTCTTTCAACCTTATGCCCTTTGTATATTCTGTTTTCTTCAACTGAAAAACTGTTCTTTCTATGTACAGTTCTAGTAACATTTAGAAAATCATCTAAATAGGACTAGGGATGTATCTCTGAGGTAAAGTGCTTACCTAGCATACACAAGATCCTGGGTTCATTCCCTGATATTGCAATAATAATTTGTGTGTGTGTGTGTGTGGTACCGGGGATGGAACCCAAGGGCATTGTACCACCAAGCTACACCCCCAGCCCTATTTTTCAGTCTTTTTATTTTTGAAACAGGGTCTCACTGAGTTTGCGAAGGGCCTCGCTAAGTTGCTGAGGCTGTCCGCAAACCATGACCCTCTGGTCTCTGCCTCCTGAATGCTGGGATTATAAGCATGCACCACACCGAGCTTGCAATAATAATTTTTAAAAATCAGCTACTGCCGGGCGTGGTGGCACACGCTTGTAATCCCTGCGCTTGGGAAGCAGAGACAGGAGGATCGCGCGGGTTCGAAGCCAGCCACGCACGCTGGCTTAGGAGACCCTGTTTCCAAATAAAAATGTAAAAATAGGTCTGGGAGTGTAGCCCAGAGGTAGAAGGGCTTCCAGTAACCCCAGTACTACCAAAAAAAAAAAAAAAAAAATTAGCTACTTGTAGAAAGTTTTTCCTAACCCCTATCCAATGAGTTAAGGTCCCTCCTTCTCTTCAGTCATAGTACCTTATGAATATCTGTGCCCTCATTGTAATTACTAGTTTACTTGACTATTTCCTATATGTAGTACTTACCCCATGATATAATTAGTAAGGTTTGTTGTATGAGTATATTGTTATATGTGGGCTATAAACTCAATTTGTCAAATTAGTGTCTCATTCTTCTAGGGGAAAACTCTCTTAGTAAATGAACTTTTTGGAGTAGAAAGTTTAAGATGGTGACTAGACCTGAGATACATGGGCTAGTAGCAGTTTTCTATGGAATTGTGTCCATGTGATGGTTTACTTTCATCAGAAGCCATCCTTTGCACATGTTCCTTGTTCAGCTTTGATTTGACTACTTCCTGTTTTCCTTGAAGGCACATATTTTGCTATATCTGAAAATCCATACTCACTGCTCATTTACTCATCCATCCAGCAAATACTTGCTTAGCGTCTCCTGTACGCGCAGTCCTGGGATAAAGCATTAGAAATACAGGGGGAAAGCAGTTGCCGCTATACAGCAGCTTTGTTGTATCAGGGTTTTTATATTATCTGTTAATGCTATCTATGACTTGTTTCTAAATGTACAGTTGGCCCTCTGTATCTGTGTAGTTGGCCCTCTGTACTTTCAAATTCAAGAACCTCAAATTGGAAATATTCAGGAACAAAAGTTGTATCTGTACTAAACATACACAATTTTTTCTCATATCCTTATTCCCTAAACAATATAACATAACAAGTATTTACATAGCACTTATACTAAAAGTAATGTAGAGATGATTTAAAGTGTATGGAAGAAACTGGGCGTGGTGGCGCACACTTGTAATCCCAGCATTCAGGAGGCTGAGACAGGAGGATTGCAGTTCGCGGACAGCCTCATATACTTAGTGAGGCCCTGTTTCAAAATAAAAAATAGGGCAGGGGGTGTAGCTCGGAGGTCGAATGCCCCTGGGTTCCATCCCCAGTACAGCAAATAAATAAATAAATGAATAAATAAATAAATAAATAAATAAATGTATGGAATGACATGTCAATTATACGCAAATGCTACAGTATTTTATATGAGGCACTTGAGCATCTATATATTTTTTGTATTTCTTTTTTTAATTTTATTTTTTTATTTTTCATTGATGCATTGTATTTATACATCATAATGGGGTAAAAAACTTGTGTAGACATAAATGCGCACATCACCCAGCCAGCCCCCACCAAGTCCCCACCCCATTCCCTCCCCATCACTTCTATATTTCTATATAATGAATTCACTAGTAATAATCTTTTTTCTTTTTTTTCTTTTTTTTTTTTTTTTTTTTTTTGGTGGTACTGGGGTTCCTGGAAGCCCTTCTTCCTCCGGGCTATACTCCCAGACCTATTTTATATTTTTGAAACAGGGTCTCTTAGGCCAGCGCCGCTGGCTTCGAACCTGCGCGATCCTCCTGTCTCCGCCTCCCAAGCGCGGGGATTACAAGCGTGCGCCACCACGCCCGGCAATAATCTTTTTTCTTATGTGAGTTTATTTTAAAAAGGAAATTTGTCAAATCATTATATGAATAGCTAAGCCTAGGTGCAGCCACTTGGGCAGTACTTCTTTGTGTCTCTGCATGTGTGTAGTGGTACTAGGGATTCAACCCACGCCCGGCTTTTTTTATATTTTTATTTGGAAACAGGGTCTCTTAAGCCAGCATGGCTGGCTTCGAACCTGCGCGATTCTCCTGTCTCCGCCTCCCAAGCGCGGGGATTACAAGCGTGCGCCAACATGCCCAGCATCCCTTTTTTATTTTGAAACAGAGTCTTTTTTAAGTCATTGTATGGTGACCTCAAACTTGTGATTATCCTCCCAAATACTAGAATTACAGTCACGTCCAGCTTGGCAGTATTTGTAAGCAGAAAATGTGTCTTATTTGTCAGGAAAAAAAGTTAAAAAAAAAAACAAGTCAGGTATCAGAAATAGGCTGGGGTAGCTGGGCGTGGTGGCGCACGCTTGTTATCCCCGTGCTTGGGAGGTGGAGACAGGATGATCGCACAGGTTTGAAGCCAGCCTCGCTGGCTTAAGAGACCCTGTTTCCAAATTTTAAAATATATAAAATAGGTCTGGGAGTATAACCCAGAGGTAAAAGGGTTTCCAGGAACCCCAGTACCACCAAAAAAAAAAGGAAGGAAGGAAGGAAGGAAGGAAGGAAGGAAGGAAGGAAGGAAGGAAGGAGAAATAAATAAATAGGCTGGGGTAGCCAGGTGTGTTGGCACATGCTTGAAATCCCAGGGTTTAGGAGGCTAAGACAGGAAGATTGCATGTTCAAAGCCAGCCTCAGCAACTTAGTGAGATCCTCTTTCCAAATAAGAAATAAAATCAGGCCAGGAGTGGTGGCGCACACTCGTAATCCCAGCATTCAGGAGGTGGAGACCAGAGGATTGCGGTTCGCAGACAGCCTCAGCTACCTAGCTAGGTCCTTCACAACTCAGTGAGACCCTGTTTCAAAAATAAAAAGACTAAAAAATAGGGCTGGGGGTGTAGCTCAGAGGTACAATGTCCCTGGGTTCCATCCCTGGTATCACAAAAGAAAAGAAAAGTAAAGAAAAGAAAAGAAAGGAAAAGAAAATCATGCTGGGGGTGTAGCGTAGAGGTAGAATGCCTCAGGGTTCAATCCCCAGTACAACCCCCCCCAAAAAAAAAGAAGTAGGCTGGGATGAGCCAGGCATGGTGGTGTATGCCCATAATTCCAGTACTTGGCTAGGCTGAGACAGGATCACAAGTTCAAAGCCAGCCTCAACAACTTAGGCTATCAACAACTTAGTGAGATCTTTTTTCAAAAAAAAAAAAAAGAAAGAAAGAAAGAAAATAGGGCTGGGGGTATAGCTTGAAGGTAGACTGCCCCTGGATTTATTAGTCATGGGCAGCCCCAGGAATGAGTGGCATGAGGAGAGGGATTTTGCTTCTGCGTGATACCACTTCAGCCATGTTGGTAGGCCTTCTGAGGATGGTGAGAGGCACTCTGGGTTTAGAGTTACACTGAACTGCTTACATCTGAGGAACTGGTTGGACTTCATGTTGAACTAAGTGTCAGAGTCAGAGGAGAGATAACAATTGAACCTGCTTCTAAAACATGAAGGGAGCCCGGTATGGTAGTGCTCGCTTGTAATTCCAGTGCTTGGGGCTGAGACAGGAGGATTGCGCAGGTTCAAAGTCAGCCTCCGCTACTTAGTGAGACTCTCAGCAACTTAGTGAGACCTTGTCTCAAAAAAAAAAAATATGGGAGTATAGTCCAGAGGTAGAAAGCCCTTGGGTTCCATCTCTAGTACCATACACAAAAAGAAAACATGAAGGGGATCTGGAAGATAGCAACATCGTCCAGTTGACAACCCAGAAGATGCATACTGTGTGCCAGGTACTGGGGGACCTAGAATAACCCAAAAACCAGACATGGGGCACTAATGACAAAAAGCCATAAAGAATCCAGGTAGCCTGCTGTGGTGTGGTAGCATTCACCTGTAATCCCAGTACTTGGGAGGCTGAGACAGGAGAACTTCAGGTTTAAGCCTCAGCAACTTAGCAAGACTCTCAGCTAACTAGCCAGACCAGTTTCAAAACAAAACATTAAAAAAAAAAAGTCTGAGGGTATGACTCAGAGGTAGACTGCCCTGGGTTCAATTCCCAGGCCAAAAAAACAAAAAATGGATAAAGGCATAAGGGTTTAGGACTTATTAGTTTATTTTATTTTGTTGAGATCAAAATAATTCTCTTTAAATGTTTATATTCAATAGGGTGAGCAACTAAGTAAGGCCATCTGCCACAATCATATGGAGTGATCACAGAACATAAATGAATATGTTATCAGGTGGGAGGTTTGAAAATTACTCAGCACAAGCTGGGCATGGTGGCGCAGTGCTTGGGAGGCGGAGACAGGAGGATCACACAGGTTGGAAGCCAGCCTCACTGCCTTAAGAGACCCTCTTTCCAAATAAAATATAAAATAGGTCTGGGAGTATAGCCCGAAGGTAGAAGGGTTTCCATCCCCAGTACCACCAAAAAAAAAAAAAAAAAAAAAAAATTTACTCGGCAGAACCACAGTCCTTATCTGCTCGTAAAGCATCCAAACAGAAAGCACAGGTGGGGAGTACAGGAAGTTTATTTAGAAAAATGAAGCATCAAAAGAAAAGGCCATGGAGCCGGGCATGGTGGTGCAGGTTTGTAATTCCAGCATTTGGGAGGCGGAGACACGGACAGCCTCAGCTACTTAGTGAGGTCCTTTGCAACTCAGTGAGACTTTCTTTCAAAATAAAGAATAAATAGGGCAGGGAGTGTAGCTCAGAGGTAGAATGCCCCTGGGTTCCTTCTCTGGTACTGAAAAACAAAACAAAACAGAAAGGCTATGAAGAAGGGGAAAGGGTCCCACTTCCGGGCAAAGCCTCTGGAAGGAACATTCCCAGGAATGTGCATCTGGAGAGGCCATTCCCAGGTGTGGAAAGCGGAGTGGATGTCATGGTGTATAGCCCCTCTGGACATTTGGAGTGATAGACTACCTTTTGCTCATCTGACCCTGCTTTGTTCCTCCACCCCTTTCCACAGGGGAGGGGTCAAAGGGAGTCTTTGCAGGTCCAGTCCCTCCTACATCTGCTGATGTCTAGCAGACTAACAGATTCACTGGGAAAAAGCAAAATACATTTTGTATGGCCACATCATTATTCTTACCTTTCAATAGAATTCAGGCTCCTAAATTTTAAAACAATATGCCTGGCCGGGCGTGGTGGCGCATGCTTGTAATCCCCTGGCTTGGGAGGTGGAGACAGGAGGATTGCGCTGGTTCAAAGCCAGCCGCACTGGCTTTAAGAGACCCTGTTTCCAAATAAAAAAATATAAAAATAGGTCCGGGAGTGTCACTGGGAAGTAGAAGGATTTCCAGGAAACCCAGTACCACCAAAAAAATAATAATAAATAAAATAAAACAATATGCCTCTCTTACTTGAGTGCTTTCATTAGTATAACAAGTAGAAATAACTGCTTTCATGTGTAGAGCAGCTAATAATACTATATATAACTGCATAAACACTTTAATGTGATTACAGTCTTTTTTAAAAATAATAACTTCAAAGAAAGACCTCGAGTGAAACGTTCCTTTGCAATGTGCATAAAATTATATTCTGAGTCAATTGCTTTTTGACTAAAATTTTATTCTGTTGACTTTAAACAGTAGTATTGAAACGGGGTTTCTTGAGAAGAAACACAGCATTTCCTTAAGATGAAACGGGGTTTCTTTGAAGAAATACGGTGTTTCCTTACCAGATTCTTGTCTGCAGCGAGCAAAGAATGACACCCACAGACGGCAAGAAGGG
The DNA here is from genome assembly GCF_963383645.1 of Muscardinus avellanarius. Taxonomy (NCBI): domain Eukaryota; kingdom Metazoa; phylum Chordata; class Mammalia; order Rodentia; family Gliridae; genus Muscardinus; species Muscardinus avellanarius. The sequence continues at coordinate 32,603,231 of NC_137802.1, forward strand.
GAACAAGAAGTTTATTGGAAGCAGCAGGGAATAGGGAAAAGTGGCAGAACACCCCTAAGGGCTGTCGGGACTCTGGTGCCCAGCAGCTGCCTTCAGGACAATACTTGAGGGTAGTCCAAGCCAAATGCCTTCAGTTGCAAGCTGCTTTCTCCCAAAGTCCACGGGATCTGCCAGAAAAGAAGTGCAGGTCACCCCTAGGGGCCCTGGTCGGCCTTGATGTCCAGTGGAGGCCTTCAGGTCACTACCCGAGTATAGCCTGGACCAAGTGCCTTCATTTGCACCCCACCTTCTCTCAAAGCCAACGCAACCTGCGAGAGAGAAAAGCTCCCCAAAGGGAAGGGGTTCCCAGAGTGGGTAACCATCCTGTTGACTGGTCTAGGAGTTTATATATCTCTGTAAGTTCTCTGTTACTTGGAGTCTGGGAGGCAGTTCTTAAAATTTGCATAGGGTATTTCCATGTCCTTGAGGGGTCTAGTAGAGGTGTCAGACTTACTCCAGGGATGTCTCCTGGGTTTGTTGATTAGCAAACAGATGGTTTTGTGAAGCTTTGGTCATTCTTATCTCTGAACCTTGGAAGGGCTGGTCTCTTTTTAGGAGCCTTGGAAGTTAATAAGTATTCGTTGCCCCTCAGGAAATTAAGTTTTTCTACTGAGGCCTCTTCCCTACCTGCCTACTTCTTTTCTACCTCCTCAGTATTTCATTATCCTGAAATACTCTATTTTTCCAGTTATATGAATATAGTTTTAAAAAATAATTATATTCAATTAAATGTCACATTTAGTAGAAAGATTTTACCAATTAGCTTTAAAAGACCACAGCTAAAATTGGGGAATCATGAAAAACAAATAGGTCATTCTTTCTTTTCTTTTTTTTTTTTTTTTTTTTTTTTTTCGGTACTGGGAATGAACCCAGGGGCATTCTACCTCTGAGCTACACCCCCAGTCCTATTTTTTATTCTTTATTTTTTAAACAGGGTCTCACTGAGTTGCAAAGAGCCTCACTAAGTAGCTGAGGCTGTCCCTGAACCACTATCCTCCGAGCTCAACCTCCCGAGTGCTGGGATTACAAGTGTGCACCACCACCCACGGCAATCATTCAGTTTTGCTGGGTTTTTCATAGACACTAATTACCATTGTTCCTATGTAACATTCTGTACAGTGAACTGTGGTTTAATTACTTTAAAAATCCACCTATATATAGATGATAGCCTATTACATTTGTCTAGATTAGATATGTAGCAGCTGTTTGGAAGTGATGTGAAATTTTAATATTTGGTGGCATGAAGTCCTAAAGCACTGTGACCCCATTAGTATGCATGTGTGTGAGAACCTGGTTTTTACCTTCCTTGTGGACCACTGATAAGAAAATTTAAATGACTGTGGAAAGATTTTTGCCTCAGGGTAAAGAATTCAATAGAAATCCATTTATACAACTTCTGTGTGTGGTATTGAATGACATAAACTGGTGGGAGAATGTAATTGTTCATATGTAAAGGCTGTTCTTTCATGGGGCTTCCAGGGTCTGATAAGGGGGGAGGAGCAATGCTTTTATGGTATGTGGTTAAGCCTTCCAAGAATTACCCACATAGATACCACTTGTAGCACTCTTTTTTCCAACCAGTAAAAAATATGTCCACAGGCAAAAATATCTTTATCTAATTGTGTGTGTGTGTGTGTGTGTGTGTGTGTGTGTGTGTGTGTGTGTGTCTGGAGATGGAGCCCAGGTGCATTCGACCTCTGAGCTACACCCCCTGCCCTATTTTTTTTCTTTATTTTAAAACAGGGTCTCACTAAGTTGCAGAGGGCCTCACTGAGGCTATCTGGGAACTGCAAACCATGAACCTCGGTCTCATCCTCCCAAAAGCTGGGATTACAAGCGTGAACCACCACGCCCAGCTTTCTTTATCTAATGTTGAAGTGATTGTTGTTTTGCTACAAAGATAGCTTCAGGAACTGCTGACAGGATCCTTGTAAAATGCAAATTGTATTAACTCTCCTGCTTCTTATCAGATGTCTGAACTTCTGCCAGTAAGCTGAGCATTATGATCAAAGAAGAACAATTTACATCTTGGCTTGAACAACATTTCATAAATAGATTTTTATTAAATATTCCAACTCTGCACTCTGAACCCATTTTGGAAAATAATTTATATTAAGCCTAATATAATTAATTCTCAAATATCAGGTATACATATTTGGAGTAGTTCACTTTTACAGGAAGTCACCATTCTTTAATAACTTATTTCCAATGCCATTCCAGTTATTATTATGGTTTAAAGAGATGCTTAGATTGTTACGGTGGTCCAGCGAAACTGTACCGGTATGAGATATAGCTGCGGGTTCTTGTTCTTAGCTATCTTGGAAAAGAATAGCCAGAACTCTTTTTGCTGTAAGTTTAAGCAATTTTATTATTGCAAAGGCAGAAAGAAGGAACAGAAATTAGATTAAAGCACTATGTCATAAAGATAGTTGATAAGTAAAATAAAAAATTAATGTGAGTAAAATAAAAATAATGTGAGTACGGCAGAGTGTGAAAAACATGAGAGAGGTCCAGTACACGTGGCATGTAAAGTTTTAATGGCACGGCTCTCCCAGGGATCAGGGCGAGGCACCGTGGGGCCCGCGCGCCTGTCTGAAGCTTGAGGACGCGGGCTCTCCTTTTCAAGGTATGCATCTCGCGAGATGGGGGTTTACTCGCGGGAACGCCCAATTCTCGCGGAGGTTTCAGCCCCTCCCTTGCCCTGCAGAGGTCATGTGACACAAAGTCACATGAGTGCAGGACCCAACTTATCATCCCGGCCTTTTGATGGTAGGGATAATAGATGACGATTGGACCCTCTAGCTTCTTCCTGCTATCAAGGGGCGTCGTCAGGGGCCCCAGGCCGGGAGGAGTAGGGAGTCCAGTCCCCCAGAAGGGGGTGCAGGTGGGTGCATAGCTGCAGTGCGAATTGGAGGTTACCCTGGACAGCTTAGTGATGTGCGCTTGAGGAGGCTTGAACAGGCAAGGGCTATTAAAGAAAAAAACAAATCATGAGATTGAGCAGGCGACCAAAAAGGAGACTGGCTTACTCAGTACCTGGAGAGCTACCCTGAGCTGGCAAAGAGGATGGAGGTTGAGGGATCCAGGAGCCGTCAGTCTTCAGCCAGGCTGAGTAGGGCCAGCGGCGGGGCCTGGTCTGGAAAGGTGCTCCCCCTGTGTTGAGGCACCTGGGGCTCATCCTTTTCCAAGGGCACTGCTCCAGTGGCCCTCCTGGCCACACGCCGGGCACAGTCTGATTGGTGGGCGTGGCTTCGCCCCACTTCAGGCAGGCTCCTGCAGGTAGTCATCGTTGCAGTCCTCCACACCTAGGTGGCGCTCCAGAGGGCTGAGCCGCCACCGCCAGCCAAAGGGCAGCTACCAGGGATCTGCTTTTTGGCAAAGTTGGAGTGTACGCTCCATCTCCGCCTGTTTCTCTCTGGAATTAAAACTTTAGATGCCATGTTAAGGTTCTGTCAGCTGCAACGGACCTACACTCACACACAAAGAGCGCATCCCAGGGCGGGTGTCTGGCAAGAATGGCAACACAGACTCCCCACGGGCAGAGGGTGTTGCCCCAGCCCCGGCCTGGCGTTTCCCGCAGCACCTAGGGCGCGCCCGAGCGGGCCGCCCAGCAAAATTGCAGTCTGGCGCGGGCCAAGATGGCGACTGTGACATCACCAGGCAGCGACTACGCGCCATCACAAAATGGCAGCTGGCAGGAAAATAAATGGAAGCTGATGGGGGAGAGCATTTGGAGGGATAGCAGACCGCTTATAAAAGTTCCTAACTATTCCTGGGCCACCACAACCCATTTCCCAACTCGTATCAAGGCAGACAGGCTCTCAGGGCATCTGCTAGTATAAAGGTTCGACTTCCCATAATTGGTTCCCAGGCAGAAACGAAGAACAGGAAATGAGCATCCCCGATTTCCCTGCTCAGTCGTTCGGAAACGGAGGTTAAGAGATAGAGAAGAACGTCTTCATCCCTTCTCCAAACCGGAGGATGACCTGGTCATCCGGAGGGTGGTCCAGTGGACCAGGGGACAGTGGGTCACCAAGCGCTTGGATTTTGGGGTCCCAGTGGACCAGAAGATCCAAGTCCAGAACCCGCTAACCAAGGGAAGGAGGCAGTTTACCGGAGTGAAGTGTTGCCAGCCAGTGCTGGCTGCGACAGAAGTGCTGAGAAGCTGCTGGGGGCGCGGTGGAGCTGGGGCTCACAGATGCTGGTGGCTGGTGTGGACGGCACTGGCGGCTGGCGCAGGCGGGATCAAATGGTGGCACGCAGGCGGCATGGCTTGCCCAGTTTGCGGCGTGGAGACAAAATGGCTTCCAGGCATGCAGCAGTCACGGAGGCTGGGCCCCGAGGAGCACCGCCAGTGAGCCTGGCTTAGGCGGGCAAAACGGAACAGCAGCAGCGAGTAGAGCTATGCCTGGTGCGGGTGACTGTGGCAGACACCAAAGCCAGCTGTGCGCCCCCCAATGAGCCTGGCTCGGGGCGGGCGGGGCAAACCGGTCAGAGGTCCCGGCGGTGACCGGAGCGCTGAGCTGGAACGGCGGTTTTAGGAGGTCCAAGCGGCAGGCAGAGGTCCTGGCCCGTGCAGGCGGTCGGCGGGCAGAGCAGGTGCCAGCATCACCCAAGGAGCCTGGCTCGGGGCGGGTGGAACTGGCAGCCTGGCAGCCGGCAGAGCCTGCACGCCCCGGTGGTGGCGGCCACGGACGTGGTGGCAGTGGAAGATGGCCGCCGGCGCTCCAGAAGAGCGTGGGCAGGAAAAGATGGCCACCGGCTCTCAGCAGAGCTCGGGGCCGGAAAGATGGCCGCAGACTCTCAGCAGAGCGCGGGATCAGAAGATGGCCACTGTCTCTCAGCAGAGCGCGGGGCCGAAAAGATGGCCGCGAGCTCTCAGCAGAGCTCGGGGCTGGAAAGATGGCCGCGGACTCTCAGCAGAGCCCTGGGCGGGAAGAAGGCCGCTGGCTCTCCCGGAGAGCCCGGGGCTGGGGAAGAAGGCTCACAGTCCGGGCAGGCACGGGGCGGCAGCGGCAGGAACAACGCCTGCAAGCAGAGTGCTGGTGTGGGACCTCACAGTTGAGCTGCTGGCGGGTCGGAGAGTCCGGGGCTCAAAAAGAGAGTAAAAAGAGAAAGAGAAAAAAAGAGGGAGGGACCCAAGAGTTCTCCCGGTTCGGCACCAAATGATAAGTAAAATAAAAAATTAATGCAAGATTTTTTTTTTTTTTTTTTCAAAATGGCGACTGAGGGACACAGCACCTCTCAGTAGCTGAAGTAAATAAAGTTTAAATACTGAGAAAGCAGTGTCTAAATCAACAAAACAAATACATACCAGGAACCAAAACACATCCTGTACCTCGGCGGAACCCTGAACTTGAACAAGAAGAACAAAGATCGGACACGGGACCTGCTGCAGATACAATCTGACCGCGGACCAGAACGCTGAGCCGCGGGCTGCTTTGGCAGCTGTCCAAGGAGCTGCCTGCCCGATATTTCCACGGCAAGATAATCCGGGAATAAAAACGGACTTAGGACCGCATCCTAAGCAGCGAGCAGCACCCTCCAGAACTCTGTCTGCCCACCAGCGACCGGATCACATCGGCACAGAGACTCACACGGATTCCTGCACCAAGACAGGTACCTGAGGGCGCCCTAGTAACTGGGGTCCTAGCGTGTGCGGAGTCGCAGTCTCAAACCCCCACCACGGGCTCAAGCCTCAGAGCACTCTCCTCGCGCTTCCTGCCTGTCCCCTACTAGTAATCAGCGCCTGTACACTGCCCTCCTAAATTGGAGCCTGCTTCTGTGGCTAACCCCTGCCACCTTGCCAGAGCCTACCCTCCAGGCTGCAAAAGCACTGGGAGACCCGGAAATCTCCTTGGGGCACCCCCAGCCTCTACGTCCCGCGGGACGCAGAGACCATTGCTGGACACCGCACACTGGACCCTTGAGCACCTACCCTGCACCCCTGGCCCACCGCGGGGTATTCCCAACCTCCTGGTAGCCAGATGCTTAGTTCTAAGTGAGAACACAGCTCAATACACCTTGGAAGAACATACCAGCAGCAATAGACAGCTGCACCCACTCTCACTAGGGTCCAGTATTAACAGGGCATCCAGCCTGCACTCTTGGAATAGGCAGAGCTCTGGCAGTAAGTGTGGCCACCCAGGAACCAGCATTCATTTGCCCAGGGCACATCTTGGGACCACACCTGGCTAGCCCAGCTGGAATTTCCAGAGACACAAGAAAATCCATCGGGCCACAAAATCTGCTCAGGACCTCAGGGGGAAGTGCCAATTACACTTTAGTCACTCTCCACCCCTGATGTAGGGAAGCACAGGCTGGAGGCGAGGGTGGTGAGTGCAGATGTGCTGACCACAGGTTAGAATTTCGCAGAATCTGTGAACTGTACAGAATCAAATAACAGTGAAACCAGACACCCGGACACATAAACCTAAAGCAGCTAAAGGAGAAAAAGGTGTCCAAACACCCAGAGTGACTTAAGAAGATAAAAATAGAGTACAAAGAAAACTAAGAGACATTGGACGGTATCCTGAAAGCTACCAAGCAATCAGATACACACATATTATATGGACCTGACCCCATATGCGTAAATAAGTAGGACTGTTTGTTTTACTTTTAATGTGGATGTTATGTTTTCTTTTGCTTTTAAAGTGCTTTTGTTTTAATATGGTTATTGCTGTTTTCTTTTTTTTTCTTTTTCTTTCTTCTTTTAATCCAAACTTCTCTTACTTTAACTTGTTGTTTTATATATATATACATTGGATAGTTTGCCTTATTTCTTTACTTCACACGGCTGCTAGTTCCTTTTATTTTATTCCTCTTCCTTTTTCCTCTTTCTTCCCTTTTCCTTCCTTTTCTTTCATTCTCCTCCTTTGATTGGTTTACCTTCCTTTTTCTTGGATTACATAATAGTCTTGGTATCTTGAGCGGATTCTTTTTTTTTTTTTTTTTTTTTTTTATGTCTGCCTGCTCCTACCAGCATCCCTATTTACAAACCTTCCCACACTAACCTACATACATTTCTCCCCCAAAACTTTTCCCCATAATATACCTCATGGTTTAAAACTCAAAGTATTTTTTATATCCATAACTACTCTACTAACAACAAGAGTCCTAGTAGTTAACTCTCTCTCATTCATAGCAAGTTATTACTTTATCATACTTAAAGTCCTTCTCAACCTAACATATCCTCCACCTAATCTGACTCCTTTACCCATCACCCCAGCTCCTCCCACATCACCCACTTTCAACACTGGAAAGGCTCTGCTGACTGGCCGATACTCCTAAACTCCTAATATTAAGATTTGACTAAACACATTACTCACGAACGATGGGTAGAAATCAGAAAAACAGGACAGAGAACACTATAAATATGAGAACCAGGAGTTATGAAGAGACAGCAGAAATCACGAATACTGACCTACTAGAAATGCAAGAAGGGGAGTTCAGAATCTTGTTGTTCAATATGATGAAAGGTTTTAAAACAAGTATAGAGGAGGTTAAAGGTGAAATAGAAACACTAAAAAAGAATCAGAAAGAGGTCTGGAATGAAATGAAAGAGGCAATAAGTGAAATGAAGACAGCAATAGAAAGAAACTCTGGAAGATTAGATGAAATGGAAAACAGAATATCAATATTAGAAGACAGTACATCCCAAACCGAAAACACAGTCAGCGATATACAGAAATCTTTACAGCAACAAAACCTAAACATCCAGCAATTATGGGATAATATGAAGCGCCCTAATTTACGGATAATAGGCATTGAGGAAGGGATAGAGGTACAGACCAAGGGCATATGTAATATCTTCAAGGAAATAATCTCAGAGAATTTTCCAAATATGGAAAGAGACTTGAATCTTCAAGTACAGGAGGCATACAGAACTCCACTGAGACAGGACCAAAGAAAAACCACTCCACGCCACATAATAACCAAATTGACCAGCATAGAGGCCAAGGAAGGAATCTTAAAAGCAGTAAGAACAAAAGGACAGGTGACATATAGAGGCAAAACAATAAGAATCACCCCAGACTATACAACCCAGGTCAGGAATGCTAGGAGAGACTGGTATGACGTGATTCAGACCCTGGAAGAACATAACTTCCAGCCCAAATTAATCTACCCAGCAAAACTACTATTCAAGATCAATGGGGAAGTCAAAGTCTTTCAGGATAAACAGAATCTCAAAAAATTCATGAATTCAAAGCCAACACTGGAGAAAATTCTTAAAGAAATAAATCATAAGGAAGAAAAAAGAAGCAGACTCCAGAATCAGAGAAGCGAGGAAGTTAATAAGTGGGCCATTTAAGTAAAGAAGAAAGATCACAACACCCAAGAGTAGACAGAACACAAAATGGCAGAAAACAAAAAGCATATTTCAATAATATCACTTAATGTCAAAGGACTTAACTCACCAATCAAAAGACATAGACTGGCAATGTGGATTAGGAAACATAATCCAAACATATGCTGTCTGCAAGAAACTCACCTCACAGCCAAAGACATTCACAGGTTGAAGGTGAAAGGATGGAAAAAGATATACCATGCCACCAGTGACCGAAAAAGAGCAGGGGTAGCAACCCTGATATCCAACAAAACAGACTTTAAAATAAAACACATCAAAAGAGACAAATCAGGGCACTTCCTTTTATTAAAAGGAACAATACACCAAGAAGATATAATGATAGTAAATATTTATGCCCCAAATGTGGGTGCAACCACATTCGTAAAACAAACCCTTCTGGACATAAGATCCCAAGTAGACCCAAATACAATAATTCTGGGAGACTTTAATACGCCTCTCACACCACTGGATCGATCTTCGAGGCAAAAGATGAGTAAAGATGCTCTAGAACTAAAGGAAACCATAAACCAAATGGACCTAATAGACGTTTTCAGAGTATTTCAACCAGGAACTACAGAATACACTTTCTTCTCAGCAGCCCATGGAACCTTCTCCAAAATAGATCACATCCTGGGACACAAAGAAAATACCAGCAAATTCAAAAAATGTAATATAATCCCATGCATCTTTTCAGACCACAATGGAATAAAAGTAGAAATCAACAACAGGAAACTCGAAAGAAAGTATTCAAATTCATGGAGAATGAATGATACACTACTAAATGACGAATGGGTAAGAGCAGAAATTAGGGAAGAAATAAAGAAATTTATGGAAACAAACGAAAACAGAGACACAACCCACCAAAACCTATGGGACACCATGAAGGCAGTACTAAGAGGAAAGTTTATCGCATTGAGTGCCCACATAAAAAGGATGGAGAACCACCAAGTAAAGAACCTAATGAAACAACTCAAGGATCTAGAAATTCTGCAACAATCCATTCCCAAAGCCAGCAGAAGACGAGAAATCATCAAAATTAGAGCAGAAATAAATGAAATAGAGAACAAAAAAACAATTCAAAGAATCAATAAAACAAAAAGTTGGTTCTTTGAAAAGATTAATAGAATTGATAAACCCCTGGCCAACCTAACCAAAAGAAAAAGAGAATCAACTCAAATTACCAAAATTAGAAATGAAAAAGGAGATATCACCACTGATAGTGAAGAAATTCAAAACATTATCAGAAACTACTTTAAAAATTTATACTCCAATAGATTTGAAAACCTGGATGAAATTGACAGATTTCTAAACACAGTTAACCTTCCTACACTCAACCAAGAGGACATAGCAAGCCTAAACCAACCAATAACAACCAAAGAAATAGAAACGGCAATAAAAATTCTTCCACCAAAGAAAAGCCCAGGCCCAGATGGGTTCCCAGCTGAATTCTACAAAACCTTCAGTGAACAACTAATACCAATACTTCATAACACGTTCCGGGAAATTGAAAGAGATGGAACTCTTCCAAATTCCTTCTATGAGGCCAGTATCACATTAATCCCCAAACCAAATAAAGACACCTCAAGAAAGGAAAACTACAGACCAATATCCTTAATGAACATAGATGCAAAAATTCTAAACAAAATACTAGCTATACGCATTCAAAACTATATCAAGAGAATAATTCATCACGACCAAGTCGGTTTCATCCCAGAAAAACAAGGCTGGTTCAACATACGCAAATCAATACATGTTATTCACCACATAAATAGAACCAAGAACAAAAACCACATCATCATAGCAATAGATGCTGAAAAAGCATTCGACAAAATCCAACACCCATTTATGTTAAAAACACTGCAAAAAATTGGGATAGAAGGAAAGTACTTCAACATCATCAAGGCAATATACTGCAAACCCAAAGCCAACATTATATTGAATGGGGAAAAACTGCAAGAATTTCCGCTACAGTCAGGAACAAGACAAGGATGCCCACTTTCACCTCTCCTTTTCAATATAGTCCTTGAGACTCTTGCTGCAGCAATCAGACAAGAGAAGGAAATCAAAGGAATCCACATAGGAAGAGAGGAAGTGAAATTATCCTTATTCGCAGATGACATGATCCTTTACCTGGAAGACCCAAAGAACTCAACCAAAAGACTTCTGGAGCTGATCGACAAATTCGGCAAAGTCGCAGGTTACAAAATCAACCTAAAGAAATCAGTGGCCTTTCTTTATGCCAACAACGAATCCACAATGAAGGAAACAAAAACAACAATTCCATTCACTATAACCTCAAAACCAATAAAATACCTAGGAATAAACCTAACCCAAGATGTAAAAGACCTCTACAACAAAAACTATAAAACATTAAAAAAAGAAATAGAAGAAGACCTTGGAAGATGGAAAGATCTCCCGTGCTCATGGATAGGCAGAATAAATATCATCAAAATGGCCATTCTGCCAAAACTGATCTATAGGTTCAATGCAATTCCCATTAAAATACCAGTGACATTCTTCAGAGACCTAGAAAAATCAATCATGAACTTCATATGGAGAAAGAAAAGACCTAGAATAGCCAAAGCAATTCTCAATAACAAGAAACACGCAGGAGGCATTACAATCCCAGACTTCAAACTATACTATAGAGCAATAGTAGTAAAAACAGCATGGTACTGGCACAAAAACAGATATACTGACCAGTGGATTAGAATAGAAGATACAGAAACAAACCCACACATCTTTAGTCAATTAATCTTTGACAAAGGGGCCAAACACATACGCTGGAGAAAAGACAGCCTTTTCAACAAGTGGTGCTGGGAGAACTGGCTAGCCATTTGTAAAAAGATGAAGCTAAACCCCTATATCTCACCTAACACAGGAATCAACTCAAGATGGATCAAAGACTTAGAAATTAGACCTGAGACGGTGAAGTTAGTAGAGGAGAACATAGGTTCAACACTACAACATATTGGCACAGGCAGTAACTTTCTCAACAAAACCTCCAAAGCTCAGGAAATTAAAGCAAGAATAAACAAGTGGGATAACATTAAACTAAAAAGTTTCTTCTCATCAAAGGAAACTATCAATAACCTAAAGAGGAAGCCTACAGAATGGGAAAGGATCTTTACCAGCCACCATTCTGATAGGGGGCTAATATCCAGAGTATACAAAGAGCTCAAAAGGCTCTACACCAACAAAACAAACAACCCAATCAAGAAATGGGCAAATGAACTAAATAGACACTTCACAAAAGAAGAGATACAAAGGGCTAATAGATACATGAAAAGATGTTCTTCATCACTGGCCATCAGGGAGATGCAAATCAAAACTACACTGAGATTCCATCTAACCCCAGTGAGAGTAGCAAGCATAAAGAAATCAAACAACAACAAATGCTGGCGAGGATGTGGGGAAAGAGGAACTCTTTTACACTGTTGGTGGGAGTGCAAACTAGTTCAGCCACTATGGAGATCTGTGTGGAGATTCCTAAGAAAGGTGGGAATAGATCCACCATATGATCCAGCTATACCACTCCTGGGTATCTTTCCAAAAGGGTTGAATTCAGAGAAATACAGCAACATATGCATACCTATGTTCATAGCAGCACAATTTGTAATAGCCAAAATATGGATCCAACCCAGATCACCATCAACAGATGAATGGATAGCAAAACTGTGGGAAATACACACAATGGAATTCTATTCAGCCATAAAGAAGAACAAAATTTTATCATTTGCAAGAAGATGGAAAGCCCTGGAAAGCATCATGTTAAGTGAGATCAGCCAAGCACAGAAGGAGAAGATACACATGTTTCCTCTAATATGCCCAAACTAGAAAACACAAAGGATACCAGTAGGACCCCAGATATTAGAGGGGAAATACTAGCTAAGTTTTAATGGAAAGATAGGAGAGGAGAAAGGCCGATCTTGATTAAGGAGCATCTTCACCTGAACATGTGTAAAATTATGAATAAGACATGGTTAACCTGGCCAACCATTGGTGGGGGGGGGGAGAAAATGGGGGCGGGGGGAGAGGGCACCAAATATAGTGTAAATGTATACTATTTATGTTCAATAAAAAATTGTTAAAAAAATAAAATAAAATAAAAAAAAATAAAAAAAAATAAAAAAAAAAAAAAAATTAATGCAAGTAAAATAAAAAATAATGTGAGTACGGCGGAGTGTGAAAAACACGAGAGAGGTCCGGTACACGTGGCATGTAAAGTTTTAATGGCACGGCTCTCCTGGGGATCAGGGCAAGGCACCGTGGGGCCCGTGCCCCTGTCCAAAGCTTGAGGACGCAGGCTCTCCTTTTCAAGGTATGCATCTCGCGAGATGAGGGTTTACTCGCGGGAACGCCCAATTCTCGCGGGGGTTTCAGCCCCTCCCTTGCCCTGCAGAGGTCATGTGACACAAAGTCACATGAGTGCAGGACCCAACTTATCAATAGTGACATAGTGGAATGACTTGAAAATAAGTCACTGAAGTTTTTGGATATAGAACAGTTTTCATAAAGAATTTTATCTCACATCTTTGCTTAACCAGTCATCTTTTTGACCCAACTAGATCCGCCCCTTCTCTAGGCAAGACTTTTGATGTGGAGATTCACTATCTTACATCCTCTCTGACTAAAAGTCTTCTTCCTATAAGTGTAAGCTCAAATCTTTAAGCCCCAAATTGTGTTACTTCAATAATCTCTGATTATCAAAGTCAGGGATCTCTTAAAGGCTTGTGCCATCCTCCCACTTCCTAACCTGTCTGCTAGCTTGTCTTTAAAATGCAAAGGCCCTGGGCTACCTCTGTTTTCTTGCTAATCCCCCTTGGTGCCAAAATTCTGCAGAGTCCCTTCTCTGAGTGCCTGCCCACACCCAAACTCTGACTTTCTAATACCAAAGCTATTTTCAAATACATTTTGTAGCCATTTCCCAATACTGGCACATAGATGATCAGAGTGGATTTGACTTTTTTTCAATTAAGCAAGAAAAAAATTGCTTGAGTGTTGTTTTAAATATCTTCTCAAGAAAAAGGACATTGTTTTTAGTCATTGCCGTGTGGATGTATAGTTTCTGACATTTAAAGCAGAGAGCCATGAGTTAGCTGTTTGTCATTTTAATTCTAAGCTCCTCTATGGTGATAAGGGAAAGACATGTGTCTTTTTCATTTTAGTACGCCATCTTTGTTGATGCCAGTTCCTGGAACTAAAACATTGGCTTCAACGGATAAATATGCAGTGTTTAAAGGAATTGAAGCTGACAAGTCCTCCGAAAATACTGTTCCATTTGGAGGTAAAAAACCAACTTGAAAATTCACGTCTGTGAATGTAACATTTAAATTACATGGATCTTTAAGTGGTTGCCTTTTATACCTAATATGTAAAATCCTTATAGCACATGTTAAGTATGTTTGATTAACCTATTGACCCAATCTGCTTTACTTCCTCGGGCTTTGACTCGAGATTCTTGCCTGTAATTGAACTTCTGTCTTTCTATTATAGAACCTGGCGATAAATATAGTGCTTTCAGAGAACTTGAACAGACAGCAGAGAGTAAATCTTTAGGTAAGTGTTGACCTCCTAAATGTATGGATATATTATTTCTATTGTTAATAAGGAGATTTCATGACTGCTTTCTTATATTTTTGTCTTAGGAAAAAAACTAAGTGGGTAAAAAGATATTACGGTAGTGGTATTTGTGATATTCAAACTCAAATACTAAATTTAGAAATCTTTAATGGGTACCTACTAAGTGTAATAAATATTGTGATAGATTCTGAATGGAGGATTATTTTGTGGAAGAGGATCCTACTTACTTTTTGTGGCTTTGAAAATTACAAGGCTCTGTGCATTGGGAAAATGTGGCTCAGTTATTGGGGATTGTTTTCTTTTCTTTTTCTTTTTTTTCTGCTACTAGGGTTTTTTGTTTTGTTTTGTTTTGTTTTGTTTTCGGTACTAGGGATGGAACCCATGGGCATTCTACCTTTGAGCTATATCCCCAGCTCTATATTTTTATTCTTTATTTTGAAACAGGGTCTCACTGAGTTGCAAAGGGCCTCATTAAGTAGCTTTGGCTGTCCTCAACCATGATCCTCCTGTTTTAGCCTCCCAAATGCTGGGATTACAAGTGTGGGCATCTTTTATATCTTATTTGGAAACAAGGTCTCAGTAGGTTGCTAAGATCCTTGCTAAATTGCTGAATGAAGCTGACTTTCAACCTGTGATTCTCCTGTCTTAGCCTCCCAAATACTGGGAGGATTACAAAAATGTGCCACCACGCCCAGCTTGGGAATTTTTTTCTAAAATTTAGGACAAAGCCAGGTGTGGTGGTGCATGCTTGTAATCCCAGTACTTGGAAGGCTGAGAGGGGGATTGCAGGTTGTCCGCCAGCCTCAGCAAAAAAAAAAAGAAGACGACCGACAAATCCTCTGTCAAATGGACGCCCTGACTACTTTTGTTTACTATAATATTCAGTAAGACTTGTCCTGTTCACAGTGTATCAGTGAGCTAAACAAAAGGTAGTCACTTGCCGAGCATGGTGGCACACATTTGTAATCTCAGTACGTGGGAGGCTAAATTAGGAGGATCACAGGTTTATGGCTAGCCTCAGATACTTAGTGGGATCATTCACAACTTATACCCTATTTCAAAATAAAGAATAAAAGATAGGGCTGGGGTGTAGCTCAGAAGTAGAATACCCATGGGTTCAATTCCCAGAACCAAAAAGAAAGAAAAAAGGAGTCACTAATGTTTTACTTTTTTGGGGTTTTTTGTAGTACTGGGGATGAAACCCAAGGGCATTTGACCTCCAAGCTACATGCCCAGCCCTATATTTTAGTCTTTATTTTTATTTATTTATTTATTTTGCAATACTGGAGATAGAACCCAGAGGCATTCTACCTCCGAGCTGCACCTCCAGCCCTATTTTTTATTCTTCATTTTGAAACTGGGTTTCACTGAGTTGCAAAGGGCCTAAGTAGCTGAGGCTCTCCGCGAACTGTGATCCTCTGGTCTCAGCCTCCTGAATGCTGGGATTACAAGTGTGCACCACCACGCCCGGCTAGTCTTTATTTTAAAACAGGGTCTCACTGAGTTGCGAAGGGCCTTGCTAAGCAACTGAAGTTGTCCGCAAACTGCTACCCTCTGGTCTCCACCTCCAGAATGCTGGGATTACAAGCATGTGTCACCACACCTACCTAAGATTTATTTCTTAATCATCATCTAAGAAAGAAAATGTTCTAGAATAACAGTATTTAAAATAGCTCTGACTAGCCGGGAGTGGTGGCGCACGCTTATAATCTCTGCGCTTGGGAGGCTGAGACAGGAGGATCGCACAGGTTCGAAGCCAGCCTCAGCTACTTAGTGAGGCTCTCAGCAACTTAGTGAAACCCTGTTTCCAAATAAAGTATAAAATAGGTCTGGGAGTATAGCCTGGAGGTAGAAAGCCTCTGGGTTTCACCCCAGTACCACCAAAAAAAAAAAAAAAAAAAAAAATAGCTCTGACTAGCTGGGCATGGTGGCATATGCTTGTAATCCCAGTACTTGGGAGACTGAGACAGGAGGATCACAGGTTCAAGGATGGCCTTAGCAACATAGACTCTCAGCAACCTAGAAACACTGTTTCAAAATTAAAAGGTCTGGAGGTAGAATGCCCCTAGGTTCAATCCCCAGCAACATGTGCACATGCAAGCACCCGTGCACGCGCGCGCACACACACACACACACACACACACACACACACACACACATACACACACACAAAAAAATAGCTCCATCTTTGGTTCATATCTGCAATCCACCTATTCAGAAGGCTGAGGCAGAAGAATTACAAGTTTAGACTTCAGCAATTTAGTGAGACCCTGTCTCAAAATAAAAAATGAAATGGATTGGGGATATAGCTCAGTGATAGAGTGTCTCTGGGTTAAATGCCCAGAACACACACACACACACACACACACACACACACACACACACACACACACAGCTCTGATAAAGACCAGTTACTACTACTTATCATAAAGCAGGTACAAGATGTTTTACATTCACAAGGTATAATATAGTACTGTCTTACATCTCTAATACTAGAAGATATAATTAAAAAGGCATTAAGACTTGAGTTCTTTTTCTAGCAGAGGGCCCAGAGTATGAGATGACACAACTCTAGTAAAGAAATCTACATTCTTAGATAGGATTCCTTTTCATTAGTAGCACAACTTTATATACTTATTGCTGTTTATGAACATCAGCTAAAAGCCACTTAAAAGCAAAATATCGGAGCCGGGAGTGGTGGCACACGCTTGTAATCCCAGTACTTGGGAGGCTGAGACCGGAGGTCGCTTGGAGGCATTAGGCATACACATGAACTCAGGGAACTTTCGGCTTACTGACTCTAAGCAATGCTTTCATCAACTGCTGAGGTAAGACAGGTTTGGAATAAAAAGCATTGGGTTTATAATTGAGATTCTTTGTGTTATATGGTGTTACTGAATGTAATATATATGTTATGCCAATAAAAGTCAATGCCAGAGCTGGACGTGGTAGCGCACACTTGTGATCTCGATACTTGGGAGGTCGAGACGGAGGATCTCAGGTTTGCCGCCAGCCTCAGCTCCTTAGGCCCTCCACAATTTAGTGAGACCCTGTTTCAAAATAAAGAATAAAAAAATAGGGATGAGGGTGTATCTCGGAGGTAGAATGTCCCTGGATTAAATCCCCAGTACCATACCAAAAAAAAAAAAAAAAGGAATAGAGTAAAAAAATAAAAGTCACTGGGCATGGTGGTACATGCTTGTAATCCCAGTACAGCCTCAGCTTTTTTTTTTTTTTTTTTTTGCGGGTCTGGGGATGGAACCCAGGGTCATTTGACCTCCGAGCTACATCCCCTGCCCTATTTTTTATTCTTTATTTTGTTTTTTTGTTTTGTTTTGTTTTGTTTTGTTTTTGGTTGTACTGGGGTTCCTGGAAGCCCTTCTGCCTCTGGGCTACACTCCCAGAACTATTTTTACATTTTTTTATTTGGAAACAGGGTCTCCTAAGCCAGCGCACGCGGCTGGCTTCAAACCTGCGCGATCCTCCTGTCTCCGCCTCCCAAGAGCGGGGATTACAAGCGTGCGCCACCACGCCCGGCTCAGCCTCAGCTATTTAGTGAAGCCTTTTGCAAATCAGTGAGACCCTGTTTCAAAATAAAGAATAAAAAAAATAGGCTAGGGGTATAGCTCAGAGGTAGAATGCCCCTGGGTTCCATCCCCAGTATTGCAAAAAAATTAAAAAATAAAAAAAAATAAGTTAGCCAGACGTGGTGGCACATGCTTGTAATCCCAGCACTTGGAAGGCTGAGACAGGAGTATCACACAGGTTTGAAGCCAGCCTCAGCTACTCGGTAAAACTCAGCAAAATACTGAGACCCTGTTTCCAAATAAAATATAAAAAAATAGGTCTGGGGATGTAGCCCGGAAGTAGAAAGCCCCTGTGTTCCATCCTCAGTTCCACCATAGGTAGGTAGATAGGTAGGTAGTTAGACAGATAGATAAATAGAATTAAAAAACAAATGTTGATGCCACCAAAATATTAGTACCTTAGTCCTGCTTTTACAGTCCTTAACAAAGTCCCGGGTTGTTGTTATTTTTGTTTGCTTGCTTTCATTCCAATCTTGACTATAATTCTAAAGCCTTCCAAGCAGCATTGCTAACTTTGTTCATGTTAGAGGAAAACATTTTTATCTAAGTGGTGTACTATTCTCTTTATACTATCATTAAAATACTTTGGCTTTACCCCAGCCTTGTCTATACAGCAAGAGACCAAGGACTTCACCAAAGTCATCCTCCGCATCCCCCTCCTCCCGTATGGAACCGAAAGCCATAATGATTTTAAGCAGAGCCAGGGAAACCCAAGCCCCTTCTCCCTCTGATGTTTAGAATTATAAAGGAGGTGAAGGGGGAAAAAAAATACATTGGCTTTGCTGGGCATGGTGGCGAACGTGTGTAATCCCAGTACTTGGGAGGCTAAGACAGGAGGATTCAGCCATCTTCAGCTACTTAGTGAAGCCCTACATAACTTAGTGAGACCCTGTTTCAAAATAAAGAATAAAAGCCAGGCGTGGTGGCACATGCTTGTAATCCCAGCATTTGGGAGTCTGAGACAAGAGATCCGGGTTCAGGGACAGCCTCAGCTACTTAGTGAGGCTCTTTGCAACTCAGTGAGACCCTTTTTCAAAATAAAGAATAAAAAATAGAGCTAGAGGTATAGCTCAGAGGTAGAATGCCCCTGGATTCTATCCCCAGTACCGCAAAAAATAAAAATAAAAAAGAATAAAAAATGGGGCCGAGGGTATAGCTCAGAGGTAGAATGCTCCTGGGTTAAATTCTTAGTACTGCAAAAAACAATAATAAAAATACATTGGCTTACCCAGGCAACATGTAACACACCTGTAATCTCAGTACTTGGTAGGCTAAGACAGGAGGATCACAGGTTCAAGGCCAGCTTCAGCAGTGTATAGTGAAACTCTCTGCAACATAGGGAGACCCTGTTTCAAAATAAAATAAGCCAGGCGTGGTGGCGCATGCTTGTAATCCCAGCATTCGGGATGTTGAGACTGGAGGATCGCAGTTCGCGGACAGCCTCCCCTACATAGTAGTGAAGCCTTCCACAACTCAGTGAGACCCGGTTTCAAAATAAAGAATAAAATAAATAGGGAAGGGAGTGTAGCTTTGAGGCTAAATGCCCCTGGGTTCCATCCCCAGACCTGCAAAAATAAAATAAAATAAAATAGTAAGGTTAGGGACGTAGCTCAGAGATAGAATGCCTCTGGATTCAATCCCCAGTACCACACACACCAAAATACACTGACTTCGCTTCCACAAAATATGTTAGTATCTTATAACTTATAAAGAATCTTATTATGTTCAGAGCTGTACATTTTTTATGTTACTGAATGACAAATTTTAATAATATTTATTTCTACCTGTACAGTTTAACTCATAAGTTAAAGTAGGTAAGAAAAATGTTCTGTACAAAGAAGAGATACTTTTTATTGAAATTGATCAAAAAGTGTTCTCCTATGACTTTTTATTGCCTAAAAAGTGACAAATTAGAGACAAAAACTTAAAAGAATTCACAAGTTAATTGAAACGCTACTCATGTTTAACGCGCTTCTGATTCACAAGCTTCTAACTATACTGCAACTTATTTATTTGCCAAGAAACTTCCTTTGTTTCTAAACTTATAAAACCCCTCATTTTTCCTTTTAACCCTTCCACCCAGTCTACATTTCTGATGGAAGACTTTACAGTTCATCAGTAAGTTTAGTTTGCTGTGGTGATTTCTTCATAAAAACAACCTAAACTTGTCAATTTCACAGATATTTCAAGGCAAAACATCAAAAGTTTAGGCTGCAGCCGGGTGCAAAGGTGCAAGTCTATAATCCTAGTTTCTCAGGAGACTGAAGCAAGAGGATTGACAATTTTAAGCTAGCCTGAGCAACTAAGCAAGACCTTGTCTCCAAATAAAAAATAAAAAGGGTTTGGGGTGTAGCTCAGTAGTAGAACACCCCTGGGTCATCTTTAGTACTACCAAAAAAAAAAAAAAAAAAAGGAGGGGGAATTAAAAAGAAGGAAATTTTTTTTAAAAGTTTAGGCTATAATAAAATTGGCTTCTCATTACCTTTCCATTTATAGAAATAGCACAAATATATAACATGCTTGTCTAAAGTTCTGGGTGATATTTTTAAGTTTTGTATCTGCATATCCTGTCAATTTGTGAAATTGACTTCAGTTTGATTAGTGATATGTCTTATACATTTTAGGAACTCTGACTGCTATTCTTTCTAAAAATTTCCTAATAATATTGGATTTTTGTTGATGGATTTTACTAGTGAATTGGTTAAGTAGCCATAGGAGGGAGAGCCTAGTGTAGTGACACGCACCGTACATGGGAGGCTGAGGCAAGTGGATCATACGTTTGAAGACTGACCCAGTAGCTTAGTGAGACCCTCAGCAACTCAGTGAGCCCCTGCTTCAAAAATAAAAAAGCCAGGCGTGATGGTGCATGCCTGTAATCTTAGTACTTGAGAGGTTGAGACAGGAGGATCACAGGTTTGAGGACAACCTCAGCAAGTAGTGAGACTCTCATCAACCTAGTGAGACCCTGTTTCAAAATAAAAGTAAAATGGGCCTGGGAATGTTGCTTGGAGGCAGAATGCACCTGTGCTCAACACCCAGTATCACACACACAAAAAAATAAAAATAAAAAGAGCTAAGGGTGTAAGCTTGGAGAAAGTATGCCTGCCCCTGGGTTTAATCCCTAGTACCAAAAAGACAATTTTTTTTTTGTGTGTGTGTGTGGTACTGAGGGTGTAACCCAGAGGCTTTCTACCTCCGAGCTAAACTCCCAGACCTTTTTTATATTTTATTTGGAAACAGGGTCTCACTAAGTTGCTGAGAGCCTCAATAAGTAGCTGAGGCTGGCTTCGAACACGTGCGATTCTCCTGTCTCAGCCTCCCAAGCGCTGGGATTACAAGCATGCACCACCACGCCCGGCTAAGACAATAATTTTTTGAAAAAAAGGAATTAGAGGAAAACTTGGCTTCTATTGTTTTTCATTTGATATATAAGCACAATATATTTACAGCCTGCATTATTTTATATGCCTTTTGTGTGTGTGATACTGGGGGTGGAACCCAGGGACTTTTCTACCTCCAGGCTACCTCCCAGAGGTAGAGCCTCACTAAGTAGCTGAGGCTGGCTTTGAACCTGTGCAAATCCTCCTGTCTCAGCCTCCCAAAAGCTGGGATTAATAACCCGTGCCACCACACCCAGCTTTTTATATGCCAATTTTAAGAATTATATTTGCTTCTATATTTCATTTTGGGGAGGATAGGACACTTTATTTTTTTTAATATTTTAATTGGTGCATTATAATCATACATCACATTGGAATACAAGACTTAAGAGGATATACAAGCACACATCATCCAGTTAGCCCTCATCCAACCCCATCCCATTCCCTTCCCCTCCCTCGATCCCATGCTTGATTGGTGATTATCTTTGATACATTTGTTTACATACCTCCTGAGTTTTAAAGAGGTTCTATCCTCCCCCGCCCCATCCCCTCTGATTGGTCACCTTAATTGCTTCGCTATAGGGCCCTTTCTATATAACTCGACCTCCTCCTGTTACCCCTTTCCTCCTAGTTTTAGCTAATTAGGGGAAGCATCTGGTTTTTATTTTCTGTGATATTTCTCTGTGCATGCCGCATTGTAAGTGCCGATCCCACTCTTGACGGCCCCAGTAGTGGCCTAGCCACCCGGAGGAATCTGATCCCAACCTCACTGACTCCAGCACCGGCCTTGCCTCATGAGAGGCCCTGATTCTGGCTGCACTGGGCCCCGCACCGGCCTAACCCCTCAGCCGGCTCCGATCCCAGCCTCAGAGGTCCCAGCACCAGCCTTGCCTCAAGGCAGGCTCCGATCCCAGCCTCGCTGACCCTGGCACTGGCCTAACCCCTCGACAGGCTCCTATACTGGCCTCGGAGGCCCCAGCACCAGCCTTGCCTCATGGCAGGCTTCGATTCCGGCCTCGCTGGCCCCAGCACCGGCCTTACCCCTCAGCGGGCTCCAATCCTGACCTGAGAGTTCCCAGCACTGGCCTTGCTTCACGGCAGGCTCCAATCCCAGCCTCACTGGCCCCAGCACCAGCCTAATCCCTCGGCAGGATCCGATCCCAGCCTCAGAGGCCCCAGCACCAGCCTTGCCTCATGGCAGGCTCCGATCCCAGCCTTACTGGCCCCAGCACTGGCCTAACCCCTCGGCAGGCTCTGATCCCAGCCTCGGAGGCCTCAGTAGTGGCCTTGCGTTATGGCAGGCTCCGATCCTGGCCTCGCTGGCCCCAGCTCTGGCCTTACCCCTCGGCAGGCTCCAATCCAGGCCTCAGAAGCCCCAGCACCAGCCCTGCCTCACGGCGGGCTCCAGTCCCAGCCTCGCTGGCCCCGGCACCAGCCTAACCCCTTGGCAGGCTCTGATCCTGGCCTTGGAGGCCCCAGCACTGGCCTTGCCTCACGGCAGGCTCCGATCCTGGCCTCGCTGGCCCCGGCACCGGCACTGGCCTAACCCCTCAGCAGGGTCTGATCCCAGCCTCGGAAGCCTCAGTAGCAGCCTTGCCTCACAGCAGGCTCTGATGCCGGCCACTGGCCCCGGCACCTGCCAGGATAGGACACTTTAAAAATGGGTGAGGAAAAAATCTGAGCCAGGCGTGGTGGCATGGTGGCGCATGCTTATAATCCCAGTACTTGGGAGGCTGAGACAAGAGTATCCTGGTTCATGGACAGCCTCAGCTACTTAGTGAGGCTTTCTGCAACTTAGTGAGACTTTGTTTCAAAATAAAGAATAAAAAATAGGGCAGGAGGTATAGCTCAGAGGTTAAATACCCTTGGGTTCCATCCTCAGTATTGTAAAAAAAAAAAAGGGGGGGGTGAGGAGATTCAAATTTGCATGTTTTAATTTATAAATCTGTAGAAATAACAGTCTGTTTTTAAGTAACAAACGATATTGGTTAGTATAGCTATGTTTACACCTGGCTTATCTCTGGTTTTTATTACCTTATATAGCGTAATGGATTTTATGATAGACCCTGAGTCACTATTAAAAAACTGAAATTATCTGTATTCTAACATACCTTGGAGTGCTAATACATTATTAGTACAAAAACTTCCCATTAAGAGTCACAGATGCAGGTAGCTGACTTCAAGAAAAGCCCACTTGCTCACAGATTTATTTTTTGGGGGGCGGGTCTTGGGATGGAACCCAGGGGCATTCAACTTCCAAGCTACACCCCCTGCTGTATTTTTTATTCTTTATTTTGAAACAGGGTCACACTAAGTGGCGAAAGGCCTCACTAAGTAGTTTAGGCTGTCCACAAACCATGATCCTCTGGTCTCAGCCTCCCAAATGCTTGATTACAAGTGTGGGCCACCACACCTAGTTCAGAATTTTTTTTTTTTCCCGTGAGATTCAACTTATTTGTTAGAGAGTATGAAGAGGAGCTGCTTTAAAATGTGCCCTTAGCCGAGCGTGGTGGCGTACGCTTGTAATCTCCACGCTTGGGAGGCAGAGACAGGACTGCCAAGCGCAAGTTTGAACTAGCCTTGCTGGCTTAAGAGACCCTGTTTCCAAATAAAAATATAAAAATAGGTCTGGGAGTGTACCCCGGAGGTAGAAAAGCTTCCAGGAACCCTAGTACCAACAAATGTGTGTGTGTGTGTGTGTGTGTGTGTGTGTGTGTGTGTGTGTGTGTATACCCTTAGCCAGAATCAGAATCCTTATATAAAATTTTCACCAGGGTTCCCTTCAAATTATTGCTTCTGTGTAGTTGAACAAGAGCACACAGTGTCTAATGATTGTGTGTGTGTGTGTGCATGCACACTGCCATCTGAGCTATACCACTCAACTATACCTGTAGCCTCTAGTGATTCCCAAAGTGTTATACATCCTGAGTGAATATCTGATACAGGACTCTTATATAACTCCTGGGAACCTATGGTTTTTCTTTCTTCTCTTTCTTTCTTTCTCTTTATTTCTTTCTCTCTCTTTCTTTCTTTCTTTCTTTCTTTCTTTCTTTCCTTCTTTTTGTACCAAAAGATTTTTTATTTCAAAGTCAGTAGGAAATAAAAAGGGGGAAGAAAAGAAAAGCAACATGTCTGCCATGTACACAGGAGAGCCCAAAGGTAGAACTCTCCAGTTGTGATTTTTCTCATTTTTGTTTTTGTTTTGTCTCTTAACCATGTAGCATGATCCTGTCCTCAAAGAGCCTCTTGTCAGTATGTCTCTCTCAGGAACCTCCAGCCCCTATTTCTGTTCTCTAGTGTGCTTGGCTGGCTGGCATTGGAAGAAAAGGTCTGGAGAGCAGTACTTCCTTGACTGCTAAGCATTAGTGTGGAAATAAATACCTAGTTTGATAGAGTTGAAACTCTGATTAGTGTCGAGCCAGTGGGGGAAACCTGATAAGATTACACTGCTAATTTAATATTCTGTGCATCATGTGGCTTTCAGTTTAGCATTCTTATATATTTGGTTGTATTTTTTCTTTTAGGAGAGGGCTTTGCAGAATTCAGATCTGCAGGAACTGATGATGGTTTCACCGATTTTAAAACAGCCGATAGCATATCACCCCTAGAGCCACCCACAAAGGACAAAACTTTTCCAGCACCCTTCTCCTCAGGAACTATACAACAAAAACAACAAGCACAAGTGAAAAATCCTCTGAACCTAGCAGACCTAGATATGTTTTCTTCAGTTAATTGCAACAACGAGAAACCATCATCTTTTTCCACCACATTTAGCACATCAAAATCAGTTTCCACACGACCTCAGCCAGCAGGTTCTGCTACAACAACAACACCGGCATCAACTAAAACTTCTACTCTAGCTGATGATTTTGGAGAATTCAACCTTTTGGGGGAGTATTCTAGTTCCGCATCTGTTGGGGAGCAGGATGACTTTGCAGATTTTATGGCTTTCAGTAATAGCACTATTTCATCTGAGCAAAAGGCAGATGACAAATATGTCCTTAAAGAAGAAGCTAGTCCTGCTCCTCTGACCAGCAACCCAGGCAGCACAGTGAAGAGCACACAGAACTCAGCTGCTGTGTCTTCCAAGTATGATGTGTTCAAACAGCTTTCTCTAGAAGGAGCTGGACTAGGTGTGGAAGAATTCAAAGATAACACTCCTTCTGGGAAAAGCGATGATGAGTTTGCTGACTTCCACACCAGTAAATTTTCTTCCATAAACTCGGACAAATCTCTGGGAGAGAAAGCAGTGGCTTTCAGACACACCAAAGAAGACTCTGCTTCGGTGAAGTCCTTGGATCTCCCTTCCATCGGTGGCAGCAGTGTTGGCAAGGAGGACTCTGAAGATGCGCTGTCTGTTCAGTTTGACATGAAATTGGCTGATGTGGGAGGAGATCTTAAGCATGTCATGTCTGATAGCTCTTTGGATTTACCAACAGTTAGTGGCCAGCACCCTCCTGCTGCAGGTGAGGAATTGGTGAGATTGCTCTGGTGATGGTAATGTAGATTTCAAAGATGGTTCCGTGGGCACTGATTTACAGAAGAGTGAGGCTCTGGCCCTTTACGAATCTCATAAGTAACCTCCTGGTTGCCAGTCTCCTTAAGACAGTGTTAAATTTGATTCTATGGATCCTTGGATATATAGATACTGTGACTACTCTGAAACTTAGATTGGATAGCTAAAATACTTTTATTTTTGAAATCCAGTACCATCTTGGTATCAGAGGCACATAAAACCCACTGCTAAATGAACCCCACATTGCCAGGAATTTTATAAAGCCTTTTGCAGTTTTTTCGTTTCTGTGAGTGAAATCAGTGTTTCCTTCTCCTTTTTTATTCTCTTGGATATATTTAGCAGCTGCCAATGTAGTATTCTGGTTGGTTTACAAAAACTGACTCTTTCTAGACTGAAAAAGTAAAAAAGTTCTAACCAATTATACTGCTGTTTGCCACATCCCTTCAAGAGAAGAGGGAAAGAACCCATTTGTGGATGTCTGTGTGCCGGGGCCTGCAAGGAGGAAGGCCTGTGTTGTTAGTGGAATCCAGGTACTGCCTTCAATGTGAGTGCTGTTACTGGAAGTATTAAGTCATAACAAATCTGTAGATGCTAGATAGGGTAAGTGCTAACTTTCCGATGAAAGTCTGAGGACATCTTACTAGGGAGCCTTCTTTAAATTCTGTGTGGATTTACATGTAGCAGTTTATTCTCTAGTCCAACTTTGAGTCATAAAACTAGATTCCCAAGTGTCCTAGTTTTTGTTTTGTTTTTGATATGTACATAGAAAGATAAACCTACTTTGTGGCCTTTAATAATGAGAACTATCTCAGTATTACTGTATTATTCTAGAAAATGTATTCTGCAAATGAAGACATGAAGGGTTTGGGTTTTTTTAACCTTTGAGGAACACATAAGACATTTCCAAGACTACAGGTTCAGGCAGAAATTGTAAAGTACTGTTGCTTTTGCATATATCAAGTTGGTAAGTCAGAAAACAAAATTGCATCTGTTCTCTGGGTTATTGAAATGTTGAAGGCTTTCTCAAGCTAGGTGCTGAATGGGAGCAAGTTGGTAGGGACCATTGTATTTCATGTTGCTACGTGCTAAGGTATTTTCCAAGTACAGTGGGCTGTCCCAAGAGCTCCTTGTGCCCGTTTTTGTTTGGATTTTTTTTTTGTACTTTTCTTCACGTGTTTTCTTTTTTTGCTGCTATTTGTTCAATAAGGTAATTTTGTTTTTCTTTTGTATGAGCTCTTTGAGCCACTATAGTTGGTTGCAAAGTGCTTTGTTTTTTGAACAACATTTGATTTTTAAAAGTTCATACCATGTATACTAGCCTTTTGGACTCAAGTTATTAATTAGAAGCTATTTTTCTGAAAACGAATCTATATTCTTTACAGTGCCAAGCTAGACATCTTTATGAAATACTCTAATCTGGATTGGGGCGTCTTCCCCTGGCCATTTTATCTGGGGTAGGGGAGGTGGCTTCTTTTGACTGAGCTTATTCGGATGGACTGTTAAAATAACCTGTGCTCATGTTATGTACGTTTGGGACATTCCCGGGTTGGAACCTGTCATATTCGAGCCAGCTCTCTTCAGTGTGAGGGTATTTTTAAAAGCAGATTGTTTCCTCTCACTGATCTGTAAACCTGCAGTTGGAAAGAAGCAGTATCCCTCTAGAGCGGTTGTTAAAGGGCTTGATGTCTGGCCACGGAGCTATGCCTGTCCTGTCACTGGACACAATTGCTGCATTAATGTATTTGAGGATAAGTGGCAGGGATTTCTTCAGCGTGGTGTGGCTTTATTTCATCCTTGTGCTCACCACAGCATCTCACTCTCAGTTTGAGTGTTAAAGGTACATCTTGTTGGAGAAGTAAGTGGGCTGATGAAGCAAATAACAGCCCCATCGATTTCTGCCTGTGGACCGTAATCTGGTTTAGAAACCCTAACTTAACTCTGAAAGGGATACTGTCTCTTTTAACTCTTGCTGTAATTCTTTGTATGGAAGGTAGATAACACTAATAGCATTGCCTGGTTTCTCTGCATATTATTACATTTAACCCTTTGAGCCCTTGCTGCATATAATTTCAGCTAGGCTGCTTTTTCCCCCCCACTAAGTTTAATCTCTCTGGCACTGAAGCATCTTGATGCTCAGTAATTAAGGCTATTGGGTTTCATTGGCAGCAAGAGTTGCCCTTATTTGTAACATTCTCAAAGGGTTAGCAAGACTTCTGTAGCTGCCTACCTGTAAAGTAGCTCTTCTTTGACATTGAAAACCTTTGTATTTTAATCAGCGCCTTACTTTTTTTTTTTTTTTTTGGCTGCTTTTCTAATGTCTCTTTTCAATTTAGAAATTTTCTGTGTGAATGTGCCTTTTCGAACTTGCTTTGGTATACTCCTCTGCAAATGCCGATCTGCATGCTTATTCTGACGACTTCTTTTCCAGCTCTTCTGTACCACTCTCCTTTGTGATCTGTAAGTCCTGTGTTAATAAATAATTCTTTGGCATATTTTGAAAGTGTGGGGATGTGTGTAATTTGTGCTTTTTCAGGATTTGACCAAAGAAATACCTGGCTGGTACCAAGTTTCAAGTGACTGTATCCCTTGGACAGTAGACAGGCTTTTGTTTGTTTGTTTGATTCCCTCTGACACCTGTCTCCTAAGGAACTATTGGCACATCTGAGCCTTTGCCCCATATTCCACTGATGTAAGGTCTATATGTGGCATTGGGTTGAAATATAACTTTAGGGCTGAGAATGTAGCTTAGTAAGAGTGCTTGCTTAGCATACACGAGGCCCTGGGTTCAGTTTCCACCACTGGAAAAAAATGCACACACATGTATGCATGTGTTATATGCAACATATATAAATAGTGTGTGTGTTGTATGACTAAAAAATTAGTTTAGCTGGGCATGGTGGTGCACACCTATAATCTTAGTACTTGGGAAGCTGAGACAGGAAGATCTCAGGTTTGTGACCAGCCTCAGCAATTTATGAAGGCCCTCAGCAACTTTGTGAGACACTGTTTCAAAATAAAAAAATAAAATAGGGCTGGGGGTGTAGCTCATAGGTAGAATGTCCCTGGGTTCTATCCCTAGCACCACATACACACACACAAAAAGAGTTTAAACTTAACACTACCTTATATAATGGGTAGAGAGAATTTTTTCTTTACTAGAAGGAACTGGATTGTATTTTATTATAGAGCACCTGTCTATCCTAGGAATCATATTGTGAAAAGAAGGAGAAGGTGAAGAAAAAGACATAGAGATGATTGTTGAGAAAAAGAGGGATATAGATACTAGCTATTTATAAGCTTGAATTGATGGGTTATTTTTCGTGTGTGTGCGCGCGTGTGTGTGTGTGTGTGTGTGTGTGTGTGTGTGTGGTGTTGGGGACAAATGCAGGGCCTTAATACATGCTAGGCAAACACTACCACTGAGCTACGTCCCAGCCCAATATAAGTGCAATTTTAAAATAAATTATCATCTGGACCTGGTGACACATGCTTGTAATCCCATTACTTGGGAGGCTGAGACAGGAGAATCACAGATTTGAGTCTTGCTTCACCAATTTAGCAGAGACTCTTAGCAACATAGTCCATCCCTGTTTCAGAAATAAAAATAAAAAGGGCTAGAGTGTAGCTTAGAGGTAGAATGCCCCTGGCATAACAAAATATAATAAAATAAATCATCAAATGTTATTGAGATGGAGCTGGGCTTGATGGTACACACTTGTAATCTCAGTACTTGGGAGGCTGAAACAGGAGTATCAGATTTGAGGACAGTCTCAGCAAGTAGTGAGACTCTCATCAACCTAGTGAGACCCTGTTTAAAAATAAAAATAAAATGGGGCTAGAGGTGTAGTTCAGAGCTAGAATGCCCCTGGGTTCAATCCCCAGTATACACACACACACACACACACACACACACACACACACACACACCACAGATGTTATTGAGATGGACTACTGAGACCAGCAAATGTAAATTAAATTTAAATTGATAATCATGTAATAGAAAATGTTCAGGGTTGATACTAGGAAGTCCTGAGGAATTAGTTGGTTTGAAGTTTGTAATTGGGTATTCCATGCTCAAATTGCCAAGCATTATTATTTTTTTAAACTTCAAAATGTATTACATGACTCTCAGTATTGTTTTACTCATAGCAAATAAAACAAGTTCTTTAAAAAAAAAAACTTCTAGGGGATATATGTCAGACAAAGCCAGCTTTAAATTTTTTTATTTTATTTTAATTTTTTTTCAGTACTGGAGATGGAACCCAGGGGCATTCTATCTCCAAGCTACACCTCCAACCCTAGTTTTTATTCTTTATTTTAAAACAGGGGCTCACTGAGTTGCAGAGGGCCTCACTAAGTAGCTGAGGCTGGCTTCCAACCTATGTGATCCTCCTGTCTCAGCCTCCCAAGCGCTGGGATTACAAGCGTGCACCACTATGCACCACTATGCCCGGCCTTACGTTTTATTTTTTATTTATTTATTTTTTATTTTGGTGGTACTGGGGTTCCTGGAAGCCCTTCTACCTCTAGGCTACACTCCCAGACCTATTTTTACATTTTTATTTGGAAACAGGGTCTCCTAAGCCAGCGCACGCGGCTGGCTTCGAACTTGCGCGATCCTCCTGTCTCTGCCTCCCAAGCGCGGGGATTACAAGCGTGCGTAACCACACCCAGCCTTACGTTTTAAATATTAACAAATAATAACAAATTTGGCTGGCAACAAATTTGGAAGAAGTGAATTTTAATGTAATCTTTCACTATTAACAACAGCCAGCCTGTGTTTAGGAGTTTCCCAGGCTAAGTATAAGGCCAGTCTCATGGTAGCTTTGTCTGAGGAATTCCTTTGTCAGTGTAATTCTCTGATGCTTGTTTGGTCCCTATGGGACTGCTTTAGTTCCTTTCTGAGCAGAGGTGACTGACTGTAACTGTGTGTAAAGCATACATTCACTCAGTGAACAGTACTTTTTCCTAAGTAATGTATTTTAGGGAGGCAAGCATTTGTTTTTGGTTTACTTGATTTTATGGTGCTGCAGAATTTTATTTTTTATTTTGAAACAAGATCTTGCTAAGTTGCTAAGGCTGGCTTCGATCCTGCAATCCTCCTGCCTCAGCCTCACAAGTATTAAGATTGTAAGCACACACGACCACACCTGACTTGTGTGTGTGTGTGTGTGTGTGTGTGTGTGTGTGTGTGTGTGTGTGTTACTAGGGATTGAACCCACACACTCTACCTCTGAGCTACACTCCCCAGCCTTTTTTATTTTTTGTTTTGAAACAGGGTCTTGCTACGTTGCCAAAAGTCTTGCTACATTGGTGAGGCTGGCCTACCATCCTCCTGTCTAAGCCTCTTAAGAACTGGGATTACAAGCATGCGCCACCATGCCCGGATGAGCAAGGCAGTTTTAATAACATAATGTGATGATATAAGCTTTATTTTGTGCAATAAAAACTTGAAGAATTTTGTGCTGTAGGTTCAAACAAAGAAAAAAATACCATTTACCCCAAAGCCAAGTAAGGTAATGGTTGGCTAGTGCTTGACTTTTATATTAGTGCCTGAAAAATTATATAGTCTTTCTGTAGTCCATGTTAAAAATCCCTGCTGATTTTCACAATTGGCAAACAAATATGAACAGAACACTGAATATCAAAGAAACTATGCTATATCCTAAAATAATTCAAAGAATCAAATTACTTCATTTTATTCTTTTTTGTTTGTTTTATGGACTTGCTATGTTGCCCGAGCTGGTCTTACTCCTGGGCTAAAGCAATTCCTCCACTTTATTTTATTTTATTTTATTTTATTATTTGCGATACTGGGAATAGAACCCAGGGGCATTCTACCTCTGAGCTACACCCCCAGCCCTATTATTTTTTTATTAATTTTGAAGTAGGGTCTCACTGAATGGTAAAGGGCCTCACCAAATAGCTGAGGCTGTCCGAGAACCATGATCCTCCTGTCTCAGCCTCCCAAATACTGGGATTACAGTATGCACCACCACGCCTGACTCATATTCCTCCACTCTCCCAAGTAGCTGAAACTACAGGCATGTGCTATCATGCCTGAAAACTTTATTTATTTATTATTATTTCCATGCTGTAGATCATACCCAGGCCTTGTGCGTGCTAGACAAATGCTCTACCATTAAGCTATAAGCTTAGCTCAATTATTTTATTTTTTGTAGAGCTTCTTCTTGCCCCTAGTTTTCACATCATGTGAGTACTTTGGCAAGTTGTCTTGGAAGGTATTGGCTCAGTAACTCTGAGCGCCTAAGAGGATCGTGTACACGGCAGAGTCTCCTAAGTGCTGCCCTCTCCTCTGCGGGGCCAAAAGCCTTCCGTTGCAGTTGCCCTCTTCCGTGCTCATTCGTTGTCATTCTGGTGGTGTTTTCATTGATGACCAGGACAATCCCAGTGTGTATACTGACATTATTCCTTGAAGGCCTGCTAGCCTCCTCTGAGTTAAAATGTCCATAGGATTGCCACTTTTCATTACTGAACTTAAAACACCTACATAGAAACTTGAAGATGCTTACAGATAGTATAGAGTTCATTTAAATCAGAGCATTAGGGGAGTCAGCACAGTGAAAATGGGAGTGTCAGCAGATTAAAAAACACTGAAAAGCAGTTCTACAGCAGCATTGGTACCCTGCCATACTGATGGCTTTTCTTCCTGTTTTCAGCAGCACCTGTCAGCGTATTTGAGACTTAAAAGACACGCTGAGACTAGGCTTTATACTTAATAGAGAATATTCTCTAAGGTCATATAGAGAGCAGATTGGAGAGAAACTAAAATGTGTCAATAGTTTATGATTTGCTTTTGTAAATGAAGTCTGGATTAAATCAGTATTGGAAGTTAAAAGACGTTTCTTCCTTACTCTGATGTACATTATTATTGCTACATAAAACACTTGAAAACAGTGGAATTTAGCCAGGTGTGGTGGCGCATGCTTGTAATCCCAATACTTGGTAGGCTGAAACAAGAGGATCATGCACGTTCAAAGCCAGCCTCAGCTACTTAGTGAGGCTCTCGGCAACTGAGTGAGACCCTGTTTCCAAATAAAAAATATAAAATAGGATGCCGAGTGTGGTGGCGCATGCTTGTAGTCCCAGTATTCGGGAAGCTGAATACTGGAGGATCACGGTTCACGGCCAGCCTCGGCTACTAGTGAACTCCTCCGCAACTTAGTGAGACCCTGTTTCAAAAGAAAGAAAAAAAATAGGGTAGGGGGTGAAGCTCAGAGGTAGAATGACTTTGGGTTCCATCCCTAGACCAGCAAAAAAAAAAAAAAAGGTCTAGGAGTATAGCCCAGAGGCAGAAGGCCTCTGGGTTCCATCCCAGGACCACACACACACACACACACACAGAAATGAAACTTGAGTTTTCTTTCTCCTTTCTTAAAACTCCTTCCTCAAATGCCAGCAACTCTTAATCCGTTAAGCATATGCTTACAGTTTTAAGTGTGTGTGTGTGTGTGTGTGTGTGTGTGTGTGTGTGTGTTTTACTGGGGATTGAACCCCAGGGTCATTCTACCTCTGAGCTACACTCCCATCCCTATTTTTTCTTTATTTTTTATTATTTATTTATTTATTTATTTATTTATTTTGTGTGTGGTACTGGGAGTGGAACACAGGGGTTTTCTACCTCTAGGCTATACTCCCAGGTCTATTTTATACTTTATTGGAAACAGGGTCTCACTAAGTTGCTGAGAGCCTCGCTAAGTAGCTGAGGCTGGCTTCGAACCTGTGCGATCCTCCTGTCTCTGCCTCCCAAGCACAGGGATTACAAGCGTGCGCCACCACAACCGGCCTTTTTTTTTTTTTTTTTTTTTTTTTGAAACAAGGTCTCAATAAGTTGCAGAGAGGCTCACTAAGTTGCTGAGGCTGGCCTTGAACCTGTGATCCTCCTGTCTCAGCCTCCCAAGCACTGGGGTCACAAGTGTGCGCCATCATGCTGGACATGCTTACAAGCCATAGGGATGTCCATGAAAAGGGCCACGGGCATGGCTTTTTATATCCTATAGCAACAGCTCGAATCCTTGGAAATATTTTGTTTTCATTTACAACATCCATTCAAAAGAGTCCAACTAGAGGTTAAAGAAAAGACTGGTAGAGTTACTTGCCAGAATAAGCAAGAAATCCATGTCTTGATTTGAGATCCATGTTGGAAAGCAGATTGTACAGTTTATCCCTTTGCCCTCTGTAAGAAGACATTCCTGGTTGCAAACACACACACAGGTTAAAGCACACAATTTAGTGTGTTATCTGTGTGCTGTTGCAGTTCCACCTACACAGCCCAGGAGTCCTCGCATAGAATTAGAGAGAGTGGTGATTCTCTGTTCATTTTATTGCCTTATTCTCCATTTTCTTTTTCTTTTTTCTCTCTCACAACTTTCAGAGTTTAGCTACCAAAGTGAAAACCCATCTGTAGTAACTTCAGTGATGTCAAAAATAAAGTGTGGTTATTCCACATTATTTTTTCAGATGGCTTCTATTATTTATGTTGGAGGTCTTGCATAATCTTTACTGTTTTTAAAGACCATTATACAGTAATATCTATAACTGGACTGCCTAAAAAATAAAACTGTTAGCACAGCAAAGAAGGAATATTCTTACTTTACCTTCTATGAACAAATTTTTTATTTAAAAAAAACACATTTTTCTTAGAGTATGATTTGTAAATATTATGCCAGGAATGAATCATGCTACTCTGTATGGTTTATAATTGCTGAAGTTTAGACATAAGTGTTATGTAAGTGTTCTGTCTTAGATTGCTTTATATATATTATATGCAGTGTTTGTTTTAGTACTTACTCACATAAGAGCACTTTTTCACCCTCTGGTAGCCAGTAAATAAACAAAAGGAAATTTCAAAATCAACTTCAAAGCTTGATTTTAGTAAATCTCTTACATTACTTTTGTGTGTGTGGTACTGGGGAGTAAACCCAGGGCCATTCATTCCACCTTTGGTCCGTACCCCTAGCCCTTTTTATGTTTTTGTTTTGAAACACGGTCTCGCTAGTTTGCTGAGGCTTTCCTCAACCCTGCAACCCTTCTTGTATCAGTTACCCCTGTACTGGGTTTACAGATTTGCTCCACCACACCTGGCATATATTTACTCTTTTTTTTTTTTACTCGCGGTACTAGGGCTGGAATCCAGGGGCATTCATTCTACCTCTGAGCTACACCCCTGGCCCTATATTTTACTCTTTATTTTGAAACAGGAACTCAGTTGCAGAGGGCCTCACTAACTAGGTGAGGTTTGTCTGTGAATCTGTGATCCTCCTGTCTCACCCTCCCAAATGCTGGGGTTACAAGCATGCACCACCACGCCTGGCTTTACTCTCTTTTTTTTTTTTTTTTTTCCGAGTCTGGGGATGGAACCCAGGGGCAGTCTACCTCCAAGCTACACCCCCTGCCCTAATTTTTATTCTTTATTTTAAAAAACAGGGTCTCACTAAGTTACAGAGGGCCTCACTAAGTAGCTGAAGCTGTCCGCGAACTGTGATCCTCCGGTCTCAGCCTCCCAAATGCTAGGATTACAAGTGTGCGCCACCACACCTGGCTCTGGCTTTACTCTTTACTTTTTAAAAAGCATAAAATATTTTGTGTGTGTGTGTGTGTGTGGTACTGGGGTGGAACCCAGAGGCTTTTCTATCTCCAGGCTATACTCCCAGACCTATTTTTAAACTTTATTCAGAAACAGGGTCTCACTAAGTTACTGAGAGCCTCACTAAGTAGCTGAGGCTGGCTTCGAACCTGTGTGATCCTCCTGTCTCAGCCTCCCAAGCGCTGGGATTACAAGCGTGCGCCACCACACCCGGCCAAAATTATAAAATATTTTAAGTCTTTAGTTTGTTTTTTGTTTGTTTGTTTGTTTGCTTGTTCTGTTTTTGTTTTTGTTTTTTTTCAATTCTGGGGATAAAACCCAGCCTTGTGCATGCCAGGCAGGCGTCTTCCACTGAGGTATATCCCTCCTCCAGCCCTCATTTGATCATTTCTGTGAGTTACTCCAGAAGTCAAAGTGTTATATGCATACTATTTTTAATAAAAAAAAATAAGATTTAATGAAGACCTGGATAGTTATAAAAATGTTTGAAAGCTCTTCAGCTAATGTAATCCCTTAATGCTTATAATGCCTTTTAACCTGATTATTTGAGTCATTTCTAATATTTTAAAGTTCTTTCTGGTTGCATAATTTCACAAAAAGGTCTTTTTACTACCATAGCAACCTGGTTGCAGTGTTTGAACTGGAACTATCTTAAGTTTATCTTTGTCTCTAGGAAAATTGCTACCCTTTAGTAGATGAGATTCTGAGAGGAATTCCTAATATGGTTTTCTGAAAGAACTTTCTTTTAGAGCCTAATAATAAAATATCTGTATTGTGGAACATTCTTCTGAATGTTCCCTTTGAAGACTAGCCATATTTAATTGCACCTCCTTCCTGATTGAATTTTACCTCAGTTGAGTTTAGATAACTTCTGATCCCTTTAAGTAGTGAAGAAAAAAATACTACAGCAAGAGACTAGGAAAGTATTTTGTCTACAGACTTGTTTTATTCATTCAACTGTACATTTTTTCACCTGAATCTTTTTTTCCTTCTGTTTAATAAGCCACATTCAAAGGGTACCCTTTATACTATAGAATTGAAAAATACACCACCATTTGGGGAACATACTTGCTTTTTCACTGGTTGGCTTTTTCTAGCATTTTTATTATTAATTTACAACTCTTTTCTTAACAGAGCTTAGAGAAAGATATTCAAGGCATACTGTTAGAAGAGGTATGGAATTATCAGGAGCCCCCGGCTGCTCATAAAGTATACAGCATTTGCTGTGATTGAAAGAAAAATATGACCCAGTATTTTGACTCGGTCTGTAAAAATCTGGGTCACAAAACTTTCACACATTTTCCTTGCAAATCATGCGTGTGGTTTTGAGAGGGGCAGTTAGCCTTCTTGCCTGTGTGCAGCGATAAATGCTCATCAGCCCGACTGAAAGGACAGAGCTGCTGTAGAGGCCGCCTTCCCTGCCAGCCCTATTCAGCCTCAGCTGGTTTTGCTTTTTGAAAATGAACAAGAAACCTTTTCCCTAGTCACATCACCAAAGTGATAAATTCGATTTTTTACTTTTACCTAGAAATAACTCCCGTTTAGGCTGTAAAGCAGTAACCAAACATCAAATTGAGGCTGGCAGCAACTCTGCTGAACAACCACTAACTGTTAGAGGTAGCTTGCAGGCACTGAGCCGGCCTTCACGAACACTGTCCTAGCTGATTGTCCAAACACAGCCCATCCAATTACCTGGTCTCCTCTTCCTTTTAAAGATAAACAGACCAGCTCATCTTTAAACCAGTGTTCAGAAAGGTGAAGTCATCTGTCTAGAGACCCACAAGCAAGGGGAGGAATCCTTTGTATAATGAGTCTTCTGCCCCCGCATTTCTTTTATCCCCCTTTTTTCTTTTTCCCATTACCAGGGATGGAACCCAGGGGTATCCTACCATCGAGCTATACCAGCCCTAGTTTTTATTTTTTGTTTTGAAAAAGGGTCTCACTGAGTTGCAAAGGGCCTCACTAAGTAGTAGCTGAGGTTGTTCTCAAACCACGATCCTCCCTTCTCAGCCTCCCAAATGCTGGGATTACAAGCCTGCGCCAGCACGCCCGGCTCCTTTATTTTTAATAGGAGAGGTGAACTGATGCACAGTATGAAGCAAAAGCATGAGCCCAATAAGACGTAGACCTCTGATTCTGCTTTTTAAGGGTTAAAGTAGATTAGACTTTTCTTTCTTCATAGTCCATCACAGCACTGTGACGTCCACACTGACCAAAATAACAACTAGGTAAGTGTTTGCTTGATTAAAATCTCACAGTTGGTCTTGCCAGAGATGGAAATTCCTAGTCATTTATAAAAAGTTAGGTGACATTTTTTTAACTATCAGTTGTTAATTAGTATGTCATGTACATTTCATATGACCATAATTTAAAGGAATATTTTTCAACAAACTCCAGAGGAAAGAAGGCATGTTTCAGGCAGGGAAGATACAAGTACATTTTAAAGTCTATAATGGAAAGCCGGGCGTGGTGGCGCACGCTTGTAATCCCCGCGCTTGGGAGGCAGAAACAGGAGGATCGCGCAGGTTCGAAGCCAACCGCACGCGCTGGCTTAGGAGACCCTGTTTCCAAATAAAAATGTAAAAATAGGTCTGGGAGTGTAGCCCAGAGGTAGAAGGGTTTCCAGGAACCCCAGTACCACAAAAAAATAAAATAAAATAAAGTCTATAATGGAAGAGGCAATGTATTAAATGACCTAATGTTATACCAAACAGTATATACATCGGTAGATGAACCTCCTGTCTTTTAAAATAATATTTTATATCCAAAGAAAATGATTCTTTGTAACTAAATACAAATGCCAGCTCAAGGCTAATGTGAGATATGTTAATTTTTTTTTGTATATGTGTGGTACTGGAGATTGAACCCAGAGGCATTCTTCATTAGAGCTTATACCCCAGCCCAATTTATTTTTTGTTTGGAAACACGGTCTCACTAGGTTGATGTGATGATGAGGCTGGCCTTGAATATGTGATCCTCCTTTCTTAGCCTCCCAAGTACAGGAATTACAGATGTGAGGTACCACACCCAGCTAATGTGAGCTATTTTAAGACTAGATGTTACAAAGAACTTCAATTGCCCGCCTGGTGGCGCACACTTGTAACCCCTACTCTTGGGAGGCTGAGACAGGAGGATCATCCTGCAGGTTCAAAGCCAGCTTCCCTGGCTTAAGAGATCCTATTTCCAAATAAAAATATAAAATAGGTCTGGGAGTGTAGCCCGGATGTAGAAGGCCCCTGGGTTCCATCCCCAGTACCACCAAAAAATTAAAAAAATATATAAAAAAAAAACCAGCTTCAATTCCTTTAATTTTAGTCCAGTCTCTGAAGTTACTCCAAAGTGACATAAAACTAATGAAACATGCCCAGCATTTTACTTATGCAGGGTGTAGTGGACATTTTGTTTAAATTACGAGTTTGCCTCTAATTGTGGGGTCTTATTTCCCTTACAGATATAGAGGACTTAAAATATGCTGCTTTTGGAAGCTACAGTAGCAGTTTTACAGTGAGCGCACTTGCGAGCTCTGACTGGTCAGACAGGGACGATGCATCTCAGGGCAGAAAACTCTCTCCATTTGTCCTCTCAGCAGGAAGCGGATCCTCCTCAGCCGCCTCGCTGCTTCAGAAGAAAGAGACATCATTTGGCAGTTCCGAAAGCATCACCATGACATCACTCTCCAAAGTAACAACCTTTGCAAGTGAAGACACTCTTTTAGAGCCCGCCTTCCCAGCTTTTGCTAACTTTAAGGACATGACTCCTCAGCTCAGTGAGCAAAAGGAATACGAGAATGGGGATTACAAAGATTTCACAAGACAGGACCTGTCTGTAGCCGACCGGAGCCAGGAGGCCGCATGTCCAAGCCCAGCTTCCAGTGGTACCTCTCAAGACACGCCCAGAGAATGTCTGGATGACTTTGGAGAGTTTCAAAGTGAAAAGCCCAAAATCAGCAAATTTGACTTTTTAGTAGCCAATTCGCAAAGCAAAATGAAATCCAGTGAAGAAATGATCAAAAGTGAGCTGGCAACCTTTGACCTTTCGGTTCAAGGTATGTAGTGTCAAGGTAGATTTTATTCATGAGGGTTTATTCCACTCAGATGTTAGATATTCTTTTTTAGGAATAAAGTGTTGGTTTAACATAAAGTAGATTTGTGTGTGTGTGTGTGTGTGTGTATGTGTGTGTGTGTGTGGTATTGGGGGTGGAACCCAGAGGTTTTCTACCTCCGGGCTATACTCCCAGACCTATTTTATATTTTTTATTTGGAAACAGGGTCTCACTAAGTTGCTGAGAGCCTCACTAAGTAGCTAAGGCTGGCTTCGAACCTGTGCAAGCCTCCTGTCTCGGCCTCTCAAGCGTGGAGATCACAACCATGCACCACCATGCCCGGCAACATAAAATAAATTTCCAACTTTCAAAATCAGGGTCAATTGCACATAGCTATTATAAAGGCTTCTGAAGTGACAGCAAACCAGTTTATCAAGTGGGGTGTGGTGGTGCAGATCTGTAATCCCAGTACTTGAGAGGCTGACACAGGAGGATCACAGGTCCCAGGCTAGCCTCCGCAACTTAGTGAGACCTTCAGCAAGTTAGCAAGACCCTGTTTCGAAAAATAAAATAGGAAGCCTGGCACGGTGGCGCACGTTTGTAATCCTCACGCTTGGGAGGCTGACAGGAGGATCGCACAGGTTCAAAGCCAGTCTCGGCTGGCTTAAGAGACCCTGTTTCCAAATAAAAAATATAAAGTAGGTCTGGGAGTGTAGCCCGGAGGTAGGTGGCCCCTGGGTTCCATCCTCAGTACCACCAAAAATAAATAAATAAATATAAAATAAAATAGGAGCTGGGCATGGTAGCGCATACTTGTAATCCCAGCATTCGGGAGGCAGAGACGGGAGATGGTTCGTGGGAAGCCTCAGCTACTTAGCAAGGACCTTCGCAACTCAGTGAGACCCTGTTTTAAAAAAAAAAAAAAAATAGGACCAGCGTGTAGCTCAGAGGTAGAATACCCCTGGTTTTCATCCCCAGTGCCACAAAAAAAATAAAATAGGGATGTGGGTATGACTCGGGTAGAATTCCCTGGGTTCAGTCCCTAATAACACACACACACACACACACACACACACACACACACACACACACCTCAGTTTATGTTGAACAGCTGCTTTTGGACTAAACACGAGCATAGCTTACAGTTACTGTTCATTAGCTTATTTAGAGGTGTGCTCTTTCGAGTAGCCAGAGAAGTGGGTTTGAATCACTGGTGGGTAGGTTAGCTCCAGCTTTGTTTTTGACTACAGACTGTGGCTCTTAATCCAGAGGCAGCAATATGATGGCACATTCAGCCTGCATATCTGTTTTGATTTATCCATAAAGTGTGAAACAACTGTATATTTTAAAATTATGAGCCGGGTGTGGTGGCACACGCTTGTAATCCCTGCATTTGGGAGGCTGAAACAGGAAGATCGTGGTTTGCAGACAGCCTCAGCTACTTAGGCCCTTTGCAACTCTTGAGACCCTGTTTCAAAATAAAGAATAAAAAGTAGGACTGAGGGTGTAGCTCGGAGGTAGGATGCACCTGGGTTCCATCCCCAGTACCTCACCAAAATTATATATATATATATATATATATATATATATATATATATATATATATATATATATATATATCAGGTTTTACAATCTGGATTTCTAGCTTTTCTTTAAAAGTCATGATGTCTAACAATAGTAGTCCTGTGTTCCCGTGTCTTGACAACTAGCTGGAGCTAAGTAGTAATAATACCCCGTACATGGGGCGCACTCTTCCAATTTGTCCCAGTCCCATGGCTTTCTATCTCCAGCTGACCATCTTTGTCATTTGCTTTGCTCGCCCGTCTCTGAAGGCATTTGAGTTGGCCTCTTCTGCTTTTTTCTGTCCTGCCTCTTCTGCTTGGTTTCGGTTGGATTAAGAGAGCCCTCGGAAGGTCAGGTGTAAATCCATAACGAATAACTGGAAGAGCAACACAACGCTCACGCGCTGGTATTTAGAAAGGCCCTCCAGACTCCCGACGATTCTGTACTTAGTTATGGAAGAATTGCAATAGATGAGAGAAGTAGTGGAGAAACGTAAAGGCAGGGGACCAAGCAAGAGAGAATAATAAGGATTCAACAAGTAGCTTCCTGGAAAGAGCGAGTGAGGATTGTGTTTCTCCGTGTCTGGTGCAAAAGAAGGTCACGTTAGCCAGCAGGAGCCTCTGCTTGCGCTAAACTGAGTAATCAACGCTCTGACTGTACCACTCACTCTCCCAGGATCGCACAAGAGGAGCCTGAGCCTTGGTGACAAAGAAATAAGCCGGTCCTCTCCTTCTCCAGCTCTGGAGCAGCCCTTCAGAGACCGCTCCAATACTCTGAACGAGAAACCTGCCCTGCCTGTCATCCGTGACAAGTACAAAGACCTGACTGGAGAGGTGGAGGTGAGCAGGCAGTTCTCTGCAGGGGAGGGAATAAAAGGCCAGCTGAGCCCTGAAGACTCCAGGGAAAAGTCCTTTCAACTTTCACATGGGGAAATGAGGGAGAGAAAGAAGTCACCAGACATTATATATAAAATTAAAGTGAGGGACTGGTAACATTAGCCCTGGGCAAAAATACTTCCTAGCTGTGCACCGTCTGAAAGAAGTCAGAGACTCTAAAACTAAAGCTATACGTGGGGCTTCACGAGGGGGAGGATTTCTCTTTGAGTGCATAGACGTTATTATCTACTGAATGTTACACAGCACACTGGAGGAGAGAGATGAAAAGTGTTCTGGATCTGCTGTTTCTGCTGGCTTCCTCCTGTGGCCAACACTTAACTCTCCTTTCCCCACTTGTTACACATGCACACACGCACATTACATCTGTGAAGTGGAAAGCCAGAGGTAGATATCAGCTCTTACACTAGATACCCACGTGGCAAGTATTCTTGAAGGAAGATTCCCTGTTCCTAACTGGAGTAAATAAGACATCATTTACAGAAGGAGGCTGCCAGCAAACATTTCCTTCATATTCACAGGTCATGTGCTCAGAAGTTAGTTAATAGTAACGGAAATCAGTACCAGTGGGCACAGTGATGCATGCCCGTTACCCTAGTGACTGAGGAGGCTTTGAGGCAGGAGAGTAGGAAGTTCAAGGCCAACCTGGGCAACTTAGCAAGACTGTTTCAAAATAAAAAGGGCTGGGGATATAGGTAATGGTGGAGTGCTCCTAAATTTAATCTCCAGTACCACAAAAAAAGAAAAAACAAAGATTAATCAGTTCAAAAAGATAAACTGCTTTTGGAAGAATGAATTTAATAAGGAAGAAATCTCCCAAACTCTTTTTATTGACAGAAGTCCTAACAGAATCCTAGCCTTACCAGTTTAACCCAGTTCTTTTTATAAAATCCACAGGAAAATGAGAGATACGCATATGAATGGCAGAGGTGCCTGGGGAGTGCCCTGGAAGTGAGTATGCCACCTTGGTGCCAGGTGCTCTCCGGTGCCCTGTCTCTCCTTCGTTCCTTTGAATGGACATGGGTGGAAGCAAATTTGAGAGGAACCTAAGGTCTACAGCCTTGTGAGACGCAAATGTCATACATTTTAAGTAAGGTTTCAGCCGGGCGTGGGGGTGCACGCTTGTAATCCCAGCATTCTGGAGGCTGAGACTGGAGGATCGAGGTTCACGGCCAGCCTCGGCTACTTAGTGAGGCCTTCTGTAACTTAGTGAGACCCGGTTTCAAAATAAAGAATATAAAAATAGGGCAGGGGGTATAGCTCGGAGGTCAAATGCCCCTGGGTTCCATCCCCAGACCCACACACACAAAAAAAATTATCAGATTTTTTCAGCATAGGCCTGTACATACATCAGTCTCAGTCATGGTTTTTCAGACTTCATGAGACTCTTTGGTTGACTGGGTTTTCTACTCATTGTTATTTTATTATTTATTTATTTATTTATTTATTTATTTATTTATTTATTTTTGCAGTATTGGGAATGGAACCCAGGGGCATTCTACCTCCAAGCTGTACCCCCAGCCCTATTTTTATTCTTTATCTTGAAACAGGGTCTCACTGAGTTGCAAAGGACCTCACTAAGTAGGGGAGGCTGTCCCTGAACCCCATCCTCCTGTCTCCTATCTCTCCTATCCCAGATCCTCCTGTCTTGGCCTCCCAAATGCAGGGATTACAA
This sequence comes from Muscardinus avellanarius, assembly GCF_963383645.1. Classification (NCBI taxonomy): domain Eukaryota; kingdom Metazoa; phylum Chordata; class Mammalia; order Rodentia; family Gliridae; genus Muscardinus; species Muscardinus avellanarius. The sequence goes on from NC_137802.1 coordinate 32,646,463, forward strand.
GCGTGCGCCACCACGCCCAGCTTCATTGCTAATTGATTTGCAGGGACCTTTCTTGGTTATATAAGGGCTGTGTGATCTCATTTCTTGTAGGTCATTAAGAAGGCAAATGATGCCTTAAATGGAATTAGTAGCAGTGCCGTCTGCACAGAAGTTATTCAGTCAGCACAAGGCATGGAGTATTTATTAGGTATGTTCTATTTCATTTTACTTATTTGATATGACATTGCATTTTTATCAGTTTTCACATATGTTCAATATTTTAAGCTAAATCTCTCAAGCTACAAATAATTTTACATTTTAAGTAGCATCTGTACATGTAAATAAGGCATTTAAATCACAGGCATTAACAACTGTTTGACTTAATATCTCTATAGCTAAGCTTTCAAGTCTTTGTTTTATATATATTTATATATGTGTATATATAACACTATTGCTGATACACACACACACACACACACACACACACACACACATATATATGTATATCATAACTCCCCGTGCCTCAGTTTTCCAATCTGTAAGGCTAGGATAATAATAGTGCCTCTTTAAAACATTCCTGGAGAACAAGAGCATTATCCAAGTTATTAGCTTTATTCTCTCTAGATTTATGAGTTTCTGTTTGAATCGAGAAAATCCCACTAAACTGGCTGAAAGTGGGAATAATAAAAGTTTAGAAGAATCTTAACCTTACCATCACAGAGCAATTAAAGGAAGATCCTCATCCTCTGAATTTGGAAGGACTTACAAACTCATCTTTTATGCACTTAATAGGACACAGAATGGTTCTCTTCCTGCTGTCCGTGAACTGGAGCTGAACTCTTCAGGTCCTATGCCACCAGACACAGCCAACTGCCACAGGGCATACTACCCCGCCTCAGCACGGCAATGCAGGAGAATGCGAGGGCTTGAGCACAGCACTAAGGCTTTTCTTCTTCTTTCCCCGAGCAAAAGGGAGGAATTACGTCCACCCTAAGAAGTGAGGGGGCTCATGAGAGAATTTTCCACCGATACGAGGAAGTCTACCAGAGGGAAGGACAGGTACCCATCTCCTGGCAGACATTTGCTAATGCCTGTCTGAGAAGAGAAAGAGGAGCTAGATGAGGCAGCAGGCAGCAAGCAGAGGCCGTGTCCCCCTGCTCCCCACGCATCCAGCAGGTGCTGGGAGGGCCCTCCATGTGCCTGGCCCCAGATCAGAGGCTGCGTGACAGCAGTGAGCAAGGCAGACTCAATCCTGGCCTCGCTGGAGGTTCACGTTAGTGAAGGGAGACAGACAGTATGAACAGGAATGAGCAAAGCATGTCAGATGCTACAGGAGAGAGGACAGGAAAGTGCCAGGGGTAGGCAGGAGAGATACTGTTACAACCTAGCCAGCGAGAAAAACTGTCCAGAGCCAATTATGTCCGCAAAGCCACACTTTATTACAGGTTCGAACCTGGACCCAAGCACCTCTGGCACAGCAGAAATGGCATGGGCCCAGAGCTCTGTTTGGGGGTCGAATTTATAATTTTACATCAAATTGCAAGTCATCTTTACATCATTGATGACGTTTTTTACATTTCCCGCTTTACATTCTCCACTTTACATTTCCTGCGTAACTTGTACAGACATTTTTTAAGATAATGGGGGTAGGGGCAGAGGGTCTCCTATCTAGGTTTACAGCCCTGGTAGGGGTGGATGCTCTTAGCTAGGGCAGATACCCTATATTTTTAGCTTTTCTAGGAATTTGCCCATTAATATTGGCCACTTGAGCTTACAACTTATAGAGCTTTTATACAATTAAAAACATATTCTTTTATCATAAAACACTTTTTTTTGTTGAGCTTTAAAACTATTAGTGAGTATATGAGAAATTAAGGCAAAAGTAGCAATGGAAAATTAATTTTACGTAATGAAAAACAAATTTATTATGATAGTAAAATATATCTTAAACTTATGATTCAAGAATGTAATAAAATTATAGATGCAATAAAGAAGTCATTAAATTAAAAAAAAATTTTCTAATAAAGATTATAAAAAACACTTTTATAATCACCCATTATCTTATTTTTATTATTAGCTATTATAAACTTCTGCTATTAAATTTATAACTATAGGCTTATAATTACCACCCAATACTATTGAACTATTGGCACACAATACTATTGATCACAATACTATTGGTTGTTATTATCTCATACAGTAATATTACTGCATAATATTATTGTCACAATTATTAATCCTCTTTTTAATCACAGCAACCTTATAAAACTTAAACCAATTCCTAAAGCATCTAACTTCAAACTAGGCATAGGCAGGGGCTTCTTATCTAAGACACACAGGTGGGCTAGGCCTGGGCAGCTGCTTTGGGTGTTTCCCGTTTAGCTGCTCTCTGCCTGTCAATTTAAAACTTTTAAACAAAACTTATAAACACAGATCTATATATGTGACATTAAGAACTTATTACTTAACTGACTATTAAACACCATACAGAACTAAATTAGTTACCTATTATTGATTATTTAACTTTTTTATCACGGCATACAACGCTGCACTCACGAATTTAAAGACACACTATAGCCGGGCGTGGTGGCGCATGCTTGTCATCCCCACGCTTGGGAGGCTGAGACAGGAGGATCTCACAGGTTCAAAGCCAGCCTCAGCTGGTTTAAGAGACCCTGTTTCCAAATAAAATATAAAAATAGGTCTGGGAGTATAGCCCGGAGGTAGAAGGCCCCTGGGTTCCATTCTCAGTACTACCAAAAAATAAAAAAAATAAAGACACACTATAACAATACCATTTTGAAAGGGGGAAGCCAGAAAACCTCAATGAGAAGGTGAAAACCTCAATGAGAAGACCTGAAAACGATTAGGCTCCCGGGCATGTGGCGCTGGCTGCTGGTCAGGCTGGAGCTCGGGAAACGCTGACCAGACCAGAGTTTATGGTGCTCAGTTTGACTGAAATGTTTCACAGCTGAAGATGGTCAGGAAGCTAAGAAATCTGTTTATGTCATTAAGGGACAGAGGGGAAGAATCCATAGAGCAAGATAAGGAATTGATTAGAAATAAAATGAATTTTTCCCAATATTGGGGATTGAATCAAGAGGCTGGCAGGTGGTAGGCAAGCGTTCTACCCTGAGCTACATCCCCAATCCTTTTTACTTTTTATTTTGAGAGAGGGTCTCACTAAGTTGCTCAGGTTGACCTCTAACCTGAGATCCTCCACCTCAGCCTCCTGAGTTGCTAGGATTATAGGCATGTACCACCATGCCTGAGCATGATTTCGTTTAAGTATCTCACTAATTCAGGTTCTTTCAGGAACTAGTAACAGATACAATTATATATATATATATATATATATATATATATATATATATATATATATATATATATTTTTTTTTTTTTTTTTTTTTTTTTTTTTTTTAAGGAGACTTGGTCCCAAAGAACAGTAGGCTCACCTCTGTCCATACACAGTCCTTAGCTCCAGCCAAGGTACCAGCAAGCACTGGTGCTGCCTTGTCTGCTCATCTCCATGGGGGAGGAAGTACCGGGGATTGGACCCAGGGGCATTCTGTCTCTGACATATACCATCAGCCCAATTTTATTTTATTTTTTATTTATTTATTTTTTTATGGGTCTAGGGATGGAACCCAGAGGCATTTGACCTCCAAGCTACATCCCCTGTCCTATTTTATTATTCATTATTTTGAAACAGGGTCTCCCTAAGTTGCGAAGAACGTAAGTAGCCGAGGCTGTCCGCGAACCACAATCCTCTGGTCTCAGCCTCCCGAATGCTGGGATTATAAGCATGCGCCACCACGCCCAGCTCCTATTTTATTTTTTAGTTTGAAATAGGGTCTTGCTAATTTACTGACAGCCTCATAAGTTGCTGAGGCTGGCTTCAAACCTGTGATCCTACTGTCTCAGCCTCCCAAGTACTGGATTTACAGGCATGCACGACCATACCTGGCTGGCATTCTACTTCTCAGCTACACCCTCAGCCATGTTTTATTTTTGATTTTGAAACAGAGTTTCACTAAATTGTGGAGGGCCTCACTAAGTTGCTGAGGCTGGCCTTGAACCTGCAGTCCTGTCTTTGCCCCCAGCTACTGGGATGACAGGTGTGCACTGCCACGCCCGGCTGCTCATCTCCTTTTCTATACTTCCAACATCGAACTCTCTACTCTTTCAGGTGTTGTTGAAGTGTATAGAGTAACCAAACGTGTCGAGCTGGGGATAAAAGCCACTGCGGTGTGCAGTGAGAAACTCCAGCAGTTGCTGAAGGACATCGATAAAGTGTGGAATAACCTAATCGGCTTCATGTCGCTCGCCACGCTCACAGTAAGCTTACTAAACTGTTCAGCTGTTGCTTTTCTTTCCAGAAACCTAAGCCGTGAAGCGAAGAATATACTCCTATGATGGCACTTACAGGAGAATGAATGAAGGTCCCTTCTGGGTCACGTTACATCACGGAGGGAGGGAGATGATGTGTGCAGCTAGTTGCATAGGAGAGGATGGCTTTGGGATGAGAAAATAAGAGTACAGGACATCATTCTGTCTACATCCTTTTTTTTTTTATTTTATTGGTGGTACTGGGATGGAACCCTTCTACCTCCGGGCTACGCTCCCAGAGCTATTTTATATTTTATTTGGAAACAGGGTCTCTTAAGCCAGCAAGGCTGGCTTCTAACCTGCGTGATCCTCCTGTCTCTGCCTCCCAAGCACGGGGATTACAAGCAAGTGCCACCACGTCCAGCTACATCATCCTTTTTTTTTTTTTTTTGGTGGTACTGGGGTTCCTGGAAGCCCTTCTACCTCCAGGCTACACTCCCAGACCTATTTTTACATTTTTATTTGGAAACAGGGTCTCCTAAGCCAACGCACGCAGCTGGCTTCGAACCTGCGCAATCCTCCTGTGTCTGCCTCCCAAGCGCAGGGATTACAAGCGTGCGCCACCACGCCAAGCTCAAGCTACATCCTTTTTTAAAAATTTTTTTATTGGTGCATTTTAGTCTTTTTTTTTTGTGTGTGTGGTACTGGGGATGGAACCCAGGGGCATTCTACCTCCAAGCTACACTCCCAGTCCTATTTTTTATTCTTTATTTTGAAACAGGGTCTCACTGAGTTGTAAAGGGCCTAAGTAGCTGAGTCTGTCCGCAAACTGCGATCCTCCAGTCTCAGCCTGGGATTACAACTGTGCGTCACCTCACCCGGCGTAATCTTACATCTTAATGGGGTACAAGATGGTAGAGATTTACATATACACATCACTCATTTATTCCTTAATCCTTGTATATACACACAATCTTGCAAAAAAAAAAAAAAAACACTGGTTTGGCCAGGTATGGTGGCATATGCTTGTAATCCCAACATTTGGGAGGCTGAGACAGGAAAATCATGGTTCACAGACAGCCTCAGTTACTATTTAGTGAGGCCCTCTGCAACTCAGTGAGACCCTGTTTCAAAAATAAAGAATAGCCGGGCGTGGTGGCGCACACTTGTAATCCCCACGTTTGGGAGGCGGAGACAGGAGGATCGCGCAGGTTCAAAGCCAGCCTCGCTGGCTTAAGAGACCCTGTTTCCAAATAAAATATATAATAGGTCTGGGAGTGTAGCCCCGAGGTAGAAGGGTTCCATCCCCAGTACCACCAAAAAAAAAAAAAAAAAAAAAAAAAAAAAACCCCACTGGTTTGCGTTGTTTCCTTTATACTTGTAGTTATTTATGTCTCCATATGTGTCCTTCTAAAAATCTGTGTGATAGCCAGGTGTGGTGGGGCACACCTATAATCCCAGTATTTGGGAGGCTGAAACAGAAGGACTGTAGGTTCAAGACCAGCCTCAGAAACTTAGTGAGGTCCTCAGCCATTAAATAAGACCCTGTTTCAGAATAAAAACTAGGGCTAGTGGTGTTGCTTAGAAGCAGAATGTTCCCGGGTTCAATCCCCAGCACCATAGAGACACACACAAAAAACACTGTTTGTTGCTCCCTTTTGGTTTATTTACTACTCTTTAAGTTTTTAGGTTATTTTCATTTTTTCCTATTATGAATCATTTTGCTCTGAATAAACCAACGACTCGCTCTTCTTTTTGACTCTCGTGGGTTTGGGAGGGCATGTGTGCACATGTAGCTGCTGTTGAAATGTTTAGACGGCTTTCCAGATGGCACTTAATCTCATGAGGAGCTGTGTGGCTTTCCAAGCGATAATTTGCTGTTTCTGTTGGTGTCGTGTATAAGCTGCTTATCTCTTTTGAACATTTATTCCATGAAATATGGTTACTGACCTTACATATCTCGTGTTTGTAATAAATTGCTATACATATATATAGGCTAGTAAACTTTTATCAGTTATTTTTCTTTTGTTCTTGCCTTTACATTTCATTGGGCAAAACTATTTTATGTCTATTTATTCATACCTATTCAGTTTGTCTCTGATGATAGCCTTTATTTCACAGTAGCTAGAAATTTATCTTCCTCCCATAGCTGGAATAAATATGCTATTTTTTTTTCACATTAAACCATGTGACCCATCTAAATGAGATTGCAGCTGTAGGAGGAGGCAATTCCTGCTGCTCTGAACTGACGGCTAGGTGGACACACAGCTGCCAAACAACATGAGTGTTTGTGGGTCGGTTCTCACTGGAGACTGGAGCCCAGGGCTCTACCACTGAGCTGTATATACCCAAGCCTGTTTTGTTTTTAATTTTTATTTTATTTTATTTTATGGTACTGGGTATTGAACTTAGGGGCTACACCTCCAGGCCTTTTTATTTTTTGTTTTGAAACAGGGTCTGACCAAGTTGCTGAGGAGTTCAGCCTTCCAAGTACTAGTATTTTTTTGTGTGTGTGTGGGTCTGTAGGTGGAACCCAGGGGCATTTGATCTCTGAGCTACACCTCCTGCCCTATTTTTTATTCTTTATTTTGAAACCTGGTCTCACTGAGTTGCAGAGGGCCTCACTAAGTACCTGAGGCTGTCTGTGAACTGCGATCCTCCGGTCTCAGCCTCCCGAATGCTGGGATTATAAGCATGTGCCACCACGCCCAGCTCAAGTACTAGTATTTTAGGCATGTACCACATGCCTGGCTTGTCCAGGCTTTTTTTTTTTTTTTTTTTTTTTTTTTTTTCCCCCGGTACTGGGGATGGAACCCAGAGGCATTCTACCTCCGAGCTACACTCGCAGCCCTAATTTTTATTCTTTATTTTGAAACAGAGTCTCACTGAGTTGCAAAGGGCCTCACTAAGTAACTGAGGCTGTCCATGAACCACGATCCTCCTGTCTCAGCCTCCCAAATGCTGGGACTACAAGCATGGGCCACCATGCCCAGCTCTTACAGCCATTTTAAAGAAGGCTTGAAGTTTGATTTTGTTATTTTGAAGAAACACTATTGAGTTCGGTAGCCCATCTAACCAGGAAAGTGCTGCCCCTGCTCTTGTATGGTAGCGCTAACTCCTTTAGTGTGACCAAATGCGAGGTAAATGGGGAGAGGAATGAGGTACTCGTGTCCTCTCCTTCAGATTCCCATTATGAGCATCTATTCCTGCATCAGTGCTGAGATGCTAGAGAGTGATTTACCGACATTTTTTAGAAACCATGTAAGCAAGCTGGGCGTGGTGGTACACGCTTGTAATCCAGCATTTGGGAGGCTGAGACCGGAGGATCGCAGTTCGTGGACAGCCTCAGCTACTTAGTGAGGCCCTCTGCAACTCAGTGAGACCTGGTTTCAAAATAAAGAATAAAAAATAGGGCAGGAGGTGTAGCTCGGAGGTCGAATGCCCCTGGGTCCCACACCCAGACCCGCAAAAAAAAAAAAAAAAAAAAAAAGAAACCATGTAATTTTTACTTCAGAGCTTCCAAGGTAATGAAAAGATTTGTTTCTTTCTATGAAGATCTCTTCCATTCAAAAGACAGCTGCATTGGTGCTGTGGTTGTAGCTCAGTGGTAGAGTATGTGTGTCCAGCACACACAGGATCCTGAGCTTAATCCTTGGCACCAAAAAAAAAAAAAAAAAAAAAGTTGTACTACTTTTCTCTAATGAAAGAAAATGCTCCATCCATCACTTCTCAGAGTGCTGGCTAAGATCCGTGTAGCATCTGTTCTTATCAGTTTAATAGCTGATATATCCTCTATCCAAGAACAGCATATCAAAGTGATTTTTGGAACAGGGAGATGGAATGGGAGCTTGCTCTGGCCACTCCACGCATCAGCCTGGTATTGCAGTACCACCACCAGAATGGAAGCTCCTCAGGGAACATTAAAAAAAAAAAAAAAAAAAGCCCGTGATGTAGAGCGCTTCACAGTAGGTAGGGATGTTTGGGCTAAGAAAAGCAAAGCAGGCTACAGTCTCCCCCCCCACCCCGGGGGTCTGAGGATGGAACCCAGGGGCATTTGATCTCTGAGCTACACCCCCTGCCCTATTTTGTATTTTTATTTTGAAACAGGGTCTCACTAAGTTGCAGTGGGCCTCACTAAGTAGCTGAAGCTGTCTGCGAACCACAATCCTCTGGTCTCAGCCTCCCGAATGCTGGGATTACAAATATGCTCCACCATGCCTGGCCACAGTCTTAAGCTCCAAATTGTATCTCCTTAAATTTATTTAAGATGATATAATACAGGCAGAAAAATTATATATTCTCCCCTTTCCCATTAAATTCCCTCGGTCTGTGGACTGAGACTCCCTCTTGTGGTAGAAGCATTCCATTCCTCTGGGCACACAGACTGCAGGAACCACTCGAGAGGTCTGTAGTACTAGTGCTGGAAAGACACTGTTTCAAAATTAAAAAAAGAGCCAGGGATGCTGTCACACACTTGTGATCCCAGTACTTGGGAGGCTGAAACAGGAAGATCACAGGTTCGCAGCCAGCCTCAGCAACTTAGCGAAGCCCTCTCCAACTTCTTGAGACCATGAAGGTTAATTTTATTACTTGAAAGATTAATTTGAGCACAGTTAACTTATGCAGAGCCTCCAGTTTTCATTGGAAATAATAGTAAGACCTTTTCACTTACTGTCCTTATACTTTCAGTAAGTAGGTATTAAAAAAGGACTTTTATTAATTTGACTGATTTAAGATTCAGAGTTTTCCAAGATTTTAATTATTTCTCAGTCTTGATTCAGTGACATGAGCAAAGTCTATAATGTCGATTACAGAGGTAATACTATGTTTTTAACCTCTGTGAAAAGCCCATTAGAAGCCAGGTGTGGTAGTGCACATTTGTAACCAGTACTTGAGAAGCTGACAGGCAGATTCCCGGTTCGAAGCCAGCCTCAGCCAGGACTTAGTAAGGTCCTCAGCAACTTCGTGAGATCCTGTGTCAAAATAAAAAAAGTAAAATGAGTCTGTAGGTGTACCGTGGAGGTAAAATGCTCCTGGGTTCATTCCCTAGTACCGCAAAAAAAAAAAAAAAAAAAAAGGAGCTGATTAGAGTTTATTTGCCAAAGTGAATAATTGTGAGAATGATTTAGAGTAATTTTTTTTCCTTTCCAGAAGCCGTGTGTGTGTGTGTGTGTGTGTGTCTGTGTGTGTGTCTGTGTATGTGTGTCTGTGTGTGTGTGTGTGTGTGTGTGTGTGTGTGTGTAGTACTGGGGAAGGAACCCAGGGGAATTTTATCTCCAAGCTGTACCCCCAGTCCTATTGTTTTATTCTTTATTTTTGAAACAGGGTCTCATTAAGTTGCAGAGAGCCTGACTTTCTGAAGCTGGCTGTGAACCTGCAGCCTCCCATATACTGGGATTACAAGTGTGCCACCACACCAAGCACTCTTTTCTTTTTTTCTTTTTTTTTTTTTTTCTTTTTCTTTTTGGAACTAGGGGGTGGAACCCAGGGGCTTTCTACCTCTGGACTATACTCCCAGACCTATTTTATACTTTATTTGGAAATAGGGCCTCACTCAGTAGCTGAGGCTGGTTTCAAACCTACACAGTCCTCCTGTCTCAGCCTCACATGTGCCACCATTCCCAGCCTTACACTTTTTTAAAATTCCAGTAGTGGGGATCAAATCCTCCAGAGCTGTTTTTATAACTCCCTGAGAGTCCCAACACCAGCCAACGGAGGGAGTCAGGCACGTGAAGTTGTTGCCGTTTTGCAAATGGCAGAACTGAGCATAAACAGGTGATAGTACCAGCCGCTCCGCAGGGGCCACAGTGAGCAGGATTGCACCACAAGAGCAGAGAGACGAGAGGAATAAGCCCCCGCGGCTGAGGTCATGGGAACGTACTCCTGCCGCCGGATCAGAGTTCTCTCATGTACAGTGGGAGCACACCGCACACGTGGCCCTTTCCTCCCCTGGCTGTGGTTTGTTAAGCTAGTTCAGGATATACATTATTTCACATTAGAAAAGATGGGGAAACGTCATATGTAATCCACTCACTTTTCTGGGGAGAACCCTTTTTTCCTCAAGGGAAGAAATGACAAATATGTAATAGTTTTTCTTTGTTGCTCTGAAACAGTTTGGTAACCCCCTCTGTCATTGAGCCTATAATAACTATAGCGAGGTAGCTATTACTCTGGCAGCAATTTGTCATCATCCTGGGTCATGACCTCAGTATCCAGCAGCCCCATGCCAGGCCCTTGTTCCCACTCGGGCTCAGTGCCCGCGCCCGTGCCCCCTGAGCGCGCTTGCATCGCGCTGCCAGGCCTCCACAGCGCCCAGAGCAGCCAGCTGACCTCTGAGCACAGCCAGGAGGGGAGCCGCGGCCTCTCACAGTCCGCTCGTGCTGCTCTTTGGCTTGGTTCTCTAGACAGGACACTTGAGCCAGGCATGGCGGCACATATATGTACACCTGCACATGGTGTACACAGTACTTGGGAGGCCGAGGCAGGAGGATTACAGGTTTGAGGACAGCCTCAGCAACTTAGACTCTCAGCAACCTAGCAAGAGACCCTGTTTCAAAACAAAAAGATAAAAAGTACTGGGGGTGTAGCTTGGAGGTAGAATGCCCCTAGATTCAATCCCCAGCACCACCACCACCAAAAAAAAATATTTGCTCTGGTCCCCCTTTCTGTCTTCACGTCCTTTCCCACCTGCTCAGTCCCCATGCACACGCCATCGCCGCCCACTGCCTGTGCAGCCCATCCACCTCAACTGCTGCCGCGGCTGCACCAAGTTCTCAAGGTGCTGCTGTTAATACACAGCTGATCATCTTGCCCCTGCTAAAGAGAAGGCAGGCCCGCCAAGAAGAGCTCCTCTGCATCCAGATCCTCCCTGAAAACCTCCTCCAGTCTCAGTGGCGTGGGGATCCAGTTCTTTCTGGCTTACAAAAGCTGATTGTTAAAATTTATACTAATTTTGTGAGCCAGTTATTAAACACAGCCATTACTAAAAATTCAGTTGCAGTTAAAATAGTATTTAAAATAGAGGTAGCTGTGCATGGTGGCGCATGCTTGTAATCCCTGCGCTTGGGAAGCTGAGACAGGAGGATCGCGCAGGTTCGAAGCCAGCCTCAGCTACTGAGTGAGGCTCTCAGCAACTTAGTGAGACCCTGATAGGTCTGGGAGTATAACTCAGAGGTAGAAAGCCTCTGGGTTCCACCCTCAGTACCACCAAATAAATAAATAAACAAACAAACAAACAAACAAACAAAACAGAGGTAGAAGTACCCAAAGAGAGGTGATGAATACTCAAGACTTTCTAGTTCTTTTCTGTATCTATTTATTATCTAGCTTTGGGAATGACTTATGTCTGTCATGAGGTAACCAACTATTATTCCTCTTTTCTTGGAATTGATGGGTTTCTTTAGTCTTGGATCAAACCAGGTGACAGTCCCCTGAGAATAATGTATCCATATGGCACAAACACCAGGTGGCAGCACCACCATACATCCGGCTTTAGCTTGAAGCCCGCCATGGTGGGAGGATTTATGGCATGGAAATGAGCAAGTGCTTCAGATGCTGACTGTCCTGACTTTAAAAGGCAAAAGAGAAAATGTTAATGCAGGTTACATTTTAAAGTGCGCTGTCTGTACCATTATATTGTGAATAGCATAAGAGTTGAAGTATTCCCCACTATTCAGCAGTGAAGTTACTCCGGTCTTTAGTAGATGAGTGAGGCTCTGAAATCATGTCTTTGTTGCTTCACTTTAGTCTTAGTCATTAGCATGGAAACATCAGCCAGTATTTATTTCAGAGCTACACATATTTTTAAAAGTAACCAATGGGTGTCTGTGAATCCAAGAGTTCCACAAAAAAAATCAAAACATTTCATGAAGATCAATTGATTTATGGAATTTACAGTAAAGACGATTATATTTGGGGGTTTTTTGTTTGTTCATTTGTTTTTGTGGTACTGGAACCCAGGGCATTCTGCTTCCAAGGTACACTCCCAGCCCTGTTTTTTCTTCTTTTTTCTTTTTTTATTTTTATTGGTACATTGTAGTCCTACATCATAATGAGTACAAGATGGTGGAGGAATACGTGCACACGTCACCCAATTAGCCCTTACCCAATCCCCGCCCCACTCCCTCCTTCCCATGCTTGGCTTAGTGATTGACGTTGATATGTTTGTTAAAGTACATCATGTGCATTAGAGAATTTCCCTCTTCCCCCTCCCGTCCTCAGTTAGGTCGCCTTATTTGCTTATCTATAGTGTCTCCTTCTTCGTCTAGAGTTCCTCCTATGGCCTATTTTCTCCCTCACTTCCACATATTAGAGAGAACATCTGATTTTTTATTTTCTGTGACTTAGCGTCCCTCAGCAGCTACACCTCATCTTATACCTACTGAACTGTCCCCACACCGCACCCTCCGTGCCAGGTCTCCCCTCCTCAATCCAGCAGACCACCGACTGCAGATCCTGCCTCCCTGGCCCTCCGCCGCACGTCCCTGTCCTGTCCCCACTGTTGCCGCCTGCCTGCCTTCCGCCCTTCAGTACGGCTCCAGGATGGCCGTAGCCACCTTCTACCTGGGGCCGCCTGTGAGAATTGCCACACAGCCCATTCACCGCACCAGGAGGAGCGTATGTCAGCCTGCCCTGCCGTGATCCAGTCTGTGCGCCTGCCTTCCCTTCTGGGCCTTTCAAGGCCCTTATGTTTGAGCCTCATCTTCCTCCTTTGATGAGCATGGCACCCACTCTCTAGATTTCCTCTTGTATCTGGACTTTTCTTCCAAGGCCTTTGCTTGGTGCTGCTTGTTATACGTTCAGTATCCTTCCCAATCCCACCTCGCCTGACACCGTCCCCTTCTCCTGGCATATTCCCATCAGGACTCTGCCAAGATGATTCCGGGTTCTGGGAAACAGCTCCAACTTGAGACTCCTTTCTCCTGGGGTTGGGCTAAGAGCCCCTCCCACGTGCCCTGGCACTCAGTTCTTACCGCTAAGGTACTTGTGGCACTCAGGGTACTTACTGTACCACCTGACCCTCGACTGTGTGATCTCAAAGAGGAAGCATGCTTCATTAGTACTGGCGTCCCTAGCACCTCCGGTATAGCAGGTACTCAGCAATGGTTTAGGAAATTGAGCTGTCGTATTGGTGGTAGTAAGGAGTTAATTTGCTGCCAGACCGACTGGGACGGATGATCCACAAGTGAAGGAAACAGCATTTGAAATTCTGGGTTCTGACCCAATTGTCTTGTCTTCCTCACAGCCAGATGAGAATTCGCTGGATTTTTCCTCCTGTATGCTGCGACCTGGGATTAAAAATGCTCAGGAACTTGCTTGCGGCGTGTGCCTCCTAAATGTGGACTCCAGGAGTCGAGTAAGTCATACGCCTTCCCCTGCAGAGGGCAGAGTGCTTATGTAACATGACTTGGGGGACAACCTTCACTGCAAGGTGTGACCACAGAGAGGGATTTTAAAGAGTGAACGTCAGCTGGGTGTGGTGGTGCACCCCTGAAATCCCAGGACTTGGGAGGCTGAGACAGGAAGATCACAGGTTCACAGCCAGCTTCAGCAACTTAGTGAGGCCCCATTGTAAAATAAAATAGGGTTGGAGGTAGAGCTCAGGTGAAAGGCCCTAGGTTCAATCCCCAGTATCACCAAAAAATTAACAACAACAACAATAATAATAACACAACAATAATAATAACAACAACAAAGTAAAAACTAAAATAGGGCTGGCAGTATAGCTCAAAGGTCAGCCCCTGGCTTCAATCCTCAATGCCACACACACCCAGGGAAAGCCAAAGCCTTAAGAGCGAATGCATGTCTTCCTGAGAGCGGCTGGGTGCTGTGCAGGACCACACAGCCCTTCCCTTCTCCTGAGCTCTGTTTGCATTGTGCCTGTGGCATGCTGTGCGCAGTGGGGAGCGAAGAGAACTGCTGAAGCCTGTGAGGACGTTTGGAGGCAAGAGGCCCTGTTGTGGGGACTTTTTTGACTTTATGGTTTCAACATTATTTCAGAAAGAAGAGAAGCCTGCAGAAGAACATCCTAAAAAAGTATGAACCGGTTTCACATTATCTTAGCGTCTCCATCTGAATTTTGAGTGTGGAAGGCAAACAGATGATTCTGTTGCCATCCGGGACTGTTCCAATCATGAGCCCTTTACTGAGTCATCTCTGTTCCCATAATGTTTGATTCGGTCAACTAACGTGTCTGTGGCCCCACTGCTGTCTTGTTTGCATGCTTGTGCTCATAACTGGCTTCTGGTGTTGTCGTTATTTTTCTCTATGATCAACAGGGTAACAGAATGAGCAGCTTCTAGGAGACTGGAGGTGGTGGTGACCCACAGAATGAGATCAGAGCACTTCCAGGTTTAGCTCTTCATAGACAAAAACAAATCGTCTGGGGACTGGAGTTGTATTTGTCTCCTTGTAGCGTTCTAGAAAACTAATCTTGGGCAGTGGTCCAGGGTTAGGCCTCTTTTTCCTGCCACTGTAGCCTACTTTAAGCATTATGGACCTGGAACTAATTCCTATATGTTTAATGTCCACTTATTTCTTATCAAACCTATACTTGGGGTTGGGGATTTGGCTCAGTGGCAGAGCGCTTGCCTAGCACGTGCAAAGCTGTGGGTTCGATCCTTGGCCCCATAAAAAACAATCGAAAAAAGTATAAAAAAAAAATCAAACCTATACTTGCTGGGACTTTGTAATTATGGTAGTCTCCCCTGATCTGCAAGGCATATGGTCCGAAACCCTGGCGGATGCCTGAAACTCTGGATAGTACTGAACCATATATTTGCTGCTTTTTCTCATAAATTCATATTTATGATAGTTTAACTTATAAATTGAGTACAGTAAGAGATTAGCAATCATAAGACAGAGCAATTATAACAATATGCTATTATAAACGTTAGGTGAAGCTGGGCATGGTGGCACGCGTCTGTAATCCTGCATTTGGAAGGCTGAGGAGGATCGCAGGTTTGCAGCCAGCCTCAACTACTTAATGAGGCCCTCCACAACGTAGTGAGACCCTGTTTCAAAATAAAAAATAAAAAGTAGGGCTGGGAGCCAGGCGTGGTGGCGCACGCTTGTAATCCCAGCATTTGGGAGGCTGAGACAGGAGGACCGTGATTCACAGACACCCTCAGCTACTTAGTGAGGCCCTTTGCAACTCAGAGGTAGAATGCCCCTGGGTTCCATCCCCAGTACCGCAAAATAAAATAAAATAAAGAATAAAACGTAGGGCTGGGAGTTGGGCATTGTGGCGCACACTTGTAAATCCCCATATTTGGGAGACTGAGACAAGGAGAACCATGATTTGTGGACTGCCTCAGCTACTTAATGAGACCCTGTTTCAAAATAAAGTATTAAAACATAAGGCTGGGGTGTAGCTCAGAGAAGGATGTCCCTGGGTTCCATCCCTGGTACCACAAAAAAAATAAATAAATAAATAAAAGTTAACTGAATGTGGTCTTTCTCACAGAAGACTGAAAGCAGATGTTAATGTTTTGGACTGGCTGCTGTGAGAGTGACTGACGCTGCATACGGGGAACTGCAGGTCAGAGGGGCTGCTGTCCTCAGCTCCTCATCCATCTAGCATAGTTTAGATCCTAACAGTCACTACAGTTGCTATGGATTCCTTTCTAACTCTCTTACAGGGTTTTTCATGTAGTTGTTTTTTTGTTTTGTTTTGTTTTTTGCCATGACAAGGCTGTAATCATCCACAGAAATGCGGGTTAGAGTCCGCCAGCCGTGTCTGGGGAGGGCAGCCTTCCGAGCTGTGAAGGATGGCAGATGGCAGTCAGCCACAGAGCTCCTCTGACACACCCTCATCTCTTCCCCGTAGCCTCTGCCTGCCCTCTCTGCGAAAGATCTGGCCTTCTTTTGGAGAAACTAGGTTGAGTAGTAACAGTTTTATACTCTGGTTAGCAGTCTACAGGACTTTCTCCCCGGATCCCCAGGGCTCCCTGCTCAGCTTTCGTGTGTGTGCCATCCTGGCCTCCGCCTCTGTGATACCTGGCCAGGTATCCTTGTTGCTCGCTGATAAGCTGTCAAATCAGAAAAGGCCTGACTTGCCCCACATTTCTATTTCCGGCAGGCATTCAACTCAGAAACAGACAGTTTCAAGCTGGCCTATGGAGGGCACCAGTACCATGCCAGCTGTGCCAACTTCTGGATCAACTGTGTTGAACCGAAGCCTCCTGGCCTCATTCTGCCTGACTTGCTCTGAGGAAACCCTCTACGAAGCACTGCTTTGTTGTGTTTTTCCTATCAAACCCCTTGGGGTGTCAGGGGCCAATAAACAGAATGTGAGTACCGCAGAGTTTATATGCACGAATCTGTATGAAGATTCCCCAAGAGGGAGGGTGGAGAAACACAGTCATCCCCGCGGCCAGCCAGCCTACGACCCCGGCGCCCACTGCTGGGAGCGGAGGCCGAGTTGCCCTTCCCAGACTGCACCTGGCATCAAAAGTTTGTTCACTCATTTCTGTTCTTTTAAAATGATTGAAAATATGGGCCATTGTTTTCTTTAAGGAATAACTTGCTGCTCCACTATGGAAACTGTGAAGAATTGACATTTGAAGAAAAATAAATTATTGTCGTAGGACCAGAATTGGCAGGACAATTTCAAGCCAGTGCTGGTTATATCTAGGAAATACGTGGTCCTGTGAAGTAGAATGCATTTCTCTGCATTTAGCTTGTAGATACCTGAGGTGGAAAGGGGGAAACTGTGGCTAAACTGATGTTCTGTCTTCTTAAAGAGAAAGCTTTGCTCGTCTCCACTGGACAGTAGCAGGCAGCCAGGGCAGGCCTGTCATCTTTGCTGCCGCAACTAAACCTTCACCTCCTCCCTTCACTTCTGAAGTCCTGCTTTTGAGAAGACTCTCCCAAAACATGCCCTGCAGTGGAGAGGACCGTCCATCCTGACAGAAGCCCAAGGCCTGTGTGTTGGGATGAGTGTCCTTCCCTTCTCAGAGTCTTCACTGGAAACTCATTGGCCTCACACAGAGACCAGACAAAGCCTGGGACTTTCCAGACATGACTTGGGAAGGTCCAAGGAATGAGAGCTCTTGGCAGCATCCTCTCTCCACATTTCCAAAGATGACAGTAACAGGCCCAGCACTGCTGATTTTGTAGGATCTGTCAGAGAGATCTGAAAATTAACTCAGCAGGAGCAAGTGGCGCTCCCAGCCCACTGAGCAGAGCAGTAAAATGTATGGGAGAAAATTTTTCAGCAACAGCACTGACTTTTAGAAGGAAAAGGCTCTTGTTCTCTGGTGTAGGACTTTTTGCCATTTAAACTGAATGCATAAAATCAGAGGGATAAGGACCAAATGGCTAAGTGCTGCTGTTTCTAAGAAATATCTATCCATCTAGGTGTACATTTCTCTCAATTGCTGGTTATGTGCTTTCTGAAGAGATTTTTAAATCTTGTTTGTTTGGCTTTATATGACTTGGGTTTTATTACCCAAACTTAGTTTTCATTTGTAAACACTGAAAAGGTTGACTTTGTCTATGTGCCTGCTGCTTTTGCATAATTATTGTCCCCTTCCAGGGCAGAACTTAAGGGAATTCTGCATTGTTTCATCTTCTGTGGTGTTTCACCTTTTATATTTCTCCGAGAAAAGTGTAGATAGAGCATTTTGTTTTGTTTTGTTTTGTTTTTGTATTTTTATATTTCTCCGAGAATTATTGCTGAACCATTTGAGGGAAATGCCACAAGGACTGTTCCTCTGTCACAGTGGCCTCCATCAGTGACATTTAAAAATGTCCATTCCTAGATTTTAGAATGCCTCAACTAAAATACCTACATAACAATCACAGCTGTCTTTACCAAGTATGATCGATTTAGTCACTCCTTGGGAGGTGCCAGAGGAAAATACAGTAAGCATCATCAAAAAGACTTTGCAGTAAAAAGTATTTACCACTTTTAATATCTGTTTAATACTTGAAATGTTTTGTTATAGCCCACCACTAAAGATCTGGAAAGTGTAGAATCCCGTGGGGCTGTTTTTCTTTAGGAGCATGTATTGAAGTGACTCAACATGGCATTCGGCTTCACCTCGGCTTTTGTTAGCCAAGAGCCCAGTGTCCTTGGAAACAGTAACCACGGTTACTTATTTCCATACTGTGTAATCGTGTCAGGCAGCTTCACCCCCTTGCTTGAATGGCGATTAATAAGCACTTTCCTTTTGGTATTGTGTTTTGCCCTTTAAATTCTGTGACTTAGTGTGTAATTTAATTTTTGTCTGGACATGCTTGAGATAGAAGAGATACAAGGTATACTAGGATTTTGTCTATGCCATATTTTTCTCGTGGCTTCTAGTTAGCATTCCATATGGGTTGCATGTTCTAAATTAAGTATTTTCTGTATACAAATATATTTGGGGGGCTTGGGGTACTGGTTTGGTTTTTGGTTTTGTGTAAAGATGTTTTCTGCTAAGCTGTGAAAGAGTAAGTGCTGTATGTTATAGAAATTTGAAATACTTGCTCTGTACCGGGACCACTATGAAAATTCCCTTAACACCTTCTAGTTCAGACCTTCCTTTGTGAGCAGCTAATAAACTTTGACATTTTGAAAGACATTTTTTCATTCAGAAGGGAGCATTATAATCTGCTGTAGACCATTCCAGCAAATGTCAGAATGCAAAGCAAGATGAGATTAGCCCGTATGTTTCATGTTTAGGTTGGGTAGTGTGTCTTTGGAAGTACAAGCCAAGTAACAATATGCAGAAGCCCTCTCCTTGCAAGGTCAAGCTAAGGGAAGTAAGTCTTGAGTAGAACAGCTTTATGTGAAAATGCCACTTTAGCTGGGCGTGGTGGCGCAGGCTTGTAATCCCCGCGCTTGGGAGGCTGAGACAGGAGGATCGCACAGGTTCGAAGCCAGCCTCAGCTACTTAGTGAGGCTCTCAGCAACTTAGTGAGACCCTGTTTCCAAATAAAATATAAAATGGGTCTGGGAGTATAGCCCAGAGGTAGAAAGCCTCTGGGTTCCACTCCCAGTACCACCAAAAAGAAAAGAAAAGTAAATGCCACTTTACAAACCTTTAACAAAATATCATTACAACAAAATTTTTACTTCATTCCTTGTATGTTTATGTGAATATAGTATAAGCTTTTTTTTTAAGTGCATTCACATTATCAGGAATAGTGGCAACACTTGAACAAACCCAGTACTGGGAAAGCTGAGACAGGAGGATTGCAGGTTCAAGGCAGCCTTAGCAATGTAGTGAGTCCATGCTTCAAAATACAAAATCAAAAGGGCTGGGCATGTAGCTCAGAGGTAGAACCCTCCTATTCAATCCTCAGTACCAAAAAAAAGTGACATCTTATTTTTGTCACTGTGGCTGAGTTAGCAATGAGCCTTAGTAGAGTTTTCTTATGTTGGGCGTGGTTCTGGGTCCTGTATTCTGAAAGATAGTGTGACTTGTTTCCTGTTTGCATTTCATTGAACTGTTCTAGTTGCTATGTTTAGGTTTATAAAACGATCTCTAAAATATTTTTAGGGTTTATTCTGATAAACCACTTGTTAAACTTCCCTGCCAGAAAATACAAGTGAAAAAGAATGTCATGCAACTAGACTTTTTATCTTTTGTTTACTGGGTTGATTTCTTTCTGATAAAGCAGATGAGGTTGTATATACCTATAATCCCAGCTGCTCAGAAGCTAAGGCAGAAGGATTGAAAGTTCAAGGCCAGCGTGAGAAATTTAGGTCCTGTCTCAAAAAGGGCTGGGGATATAACTCAGTGGCTGAACGCCCCTGGGTTCAAGCACCGGAATTGCTTTTGTGAACTCAGGCGTTCTACTCCCAAGCTATACCCCTAGTCCTATTTTTTTTTTTTTTAATTTGGAAACAGGGTCTAAAGTTGCAGAGGGCCTGAGTAGCTGAGGCTGGCCACAAACCTGTGATCCTCCTGTCTCAGTCTCCCAAGTACTGAGATTACAAGCATATGCCACCATGCCCAGCTTCTCAGTACTGTTTAAAAAAAAAAAAAAGGATTTGGCCAGGTGCAGTGGCACACACTTGTAATCCCAGCATTTGAGAGGCAGAGACCGGAGGATCGTGGTTCTCTTAGCGAGGCCCTTCACAATTCAGTGAGGCCCTGTTTCAAAAAATATAGACTAAAAACATAGGACCAGGGGTGTAGCTTGGAGATAGAATGCCCCTGGGTTCCATCCCCAGTACTGCAAAAAACATAAATAAAATAAAAAAGAACTTTAGCCGGGCCTAGTAGCACACGCTTGTAATCCCAGCACTTGGAAGGCTGACAGGAGGATCGCACAGGTTTGAAGCCAGCCTCAGCTACTTGGGCTCTCAGCAACTCAGTGAGAGCCTGTTTCCAAATAAAAATATAAAATAGGTCTTGGAGTGTAGCCTGGAGGTAGAAAAGCCCCGGGGTTCCAACACCAGTACCACAAAAAAATAATAATTTTATAGGTGCAAGTCAGTAGGATAACTAAGGGCCAAAGCACTTAGTAAGTTTTAGGCTGTCCGGGTGTACTAAGGATTGAACCTAGAGGCATTCTACCTCAGAGCTACACACCCCTCTTTTTGACACAAGTCTTGCCAAAGTTGCTGAGGTTGGCCTTGAACCTGTGAACCTTCTGTCTCAGCCTCCCAAGTACTGGCATTACAGGTATGCACCTCTAGGCCCAGCTACACTTTTAGTTATATCCCAGTAGTGGCATCTGCCAGGATTCCTACAGGAAACTTCCTTAATTATCAAGAATATCTGTCACCAGGTATTTTCTTCTTATAGTAACCTTTTAATTTTCCTATTTAGACAATAATGATGCATGTTTATGAGTAGGCAAATGGTACAAAACAAAGTAGGATTCAGATGGAGAAACACTGCCATAGAACAGGTAAAATCAGAAAATATAGACCTACTGGCATAATTATGGCCTCCTGCCAGAACAACGCAGGGCTGACGGTGCTGTGGACTCGGGCGGGCCTCCCGTGCGCAGCACAGGGCGACCTGGCCCCTGCTCCGTTGCTCCCAGGAGAGCGAGGAGACAGCACACTCAGCCTCCCCACCACAGCCCCAAGGGGCTGTGCTATCAGGATTAATGGGAAGCAGGAACTGGGATGGAACCAGGGGCATTCTACCTCTGAGTTGCACCCCAGCCCTATTTTTTATTATTTTGAAACAGGGTCTCGCTGAGTTGCAAAGGGCCTAAGTAGCTGAGGCCATCCACGAACAACAATCCTCCTGTCTCAGCCTCCCAAATGCTGGGATGACAAGTATGCACTGCCATGCCAGGCTTGGAGGATATTCTTAAAGGAAGCCATTTTTACTTGCTTACTGCTTAGACTGAGGTTTGATTTCAAGCACTTATGTGTTAATAGTCAAGCAAAGAATACTCCACTTAGCAAAAAAAAAAAAAAAAAAAAACAGAGCCGGTGTGGCGCACGCTTATAATCCCAACATTTGGGAGGCTGAGACAGGAGGATCGTGCAGGTTCGAAGCCAGCCTCAGCTACTTAGTGAGGCCTTTGCAACTCAGTGAGACCCTGTTTCAAAAGAAAGAATAAAAAATGGGGCTGGGCGTGTCGCTCAGAGGTAAAATACCCCTGGGCTCCATCCCCAGTACCGCAAAAAAAAAATAATAAAGAAAAAAATGAAAACAGTCCTTTTTATTAGAGCATATACAGTTTTCCACTGTTCCACCATGTGAATTTTTGTGTGTATATGTTCGTACGAACCCAGGGGTATTCTACCTATGAGATTTACCACTCCAGTCCTATATTTTATTTTGAAACAGGGTCTCACTAAATTGCTGAGAGCTTTGCTAAGTTACTGAGGCTGGTCTCAAATCTGCAATCCTCCTAAGCCTCCCAAGTACTGGAATTACGGGGTGTACCACCACACCTGGCTTGGGATGTCTATTTTAAACAGTGTTCATAATTGTCATAAGAGCCATAGCTCAGCAGTTTTGGACAGCATCTTCTGTCATCCACACACATGCACATACACACCCTGAAATTATTAGTAAAAGCTCTATGTTAAGCAGATAAATTTATTAAAAATAATGCTAAAATAATCCTGGGGCACACTGATTTTAAGAGGGTCTTTGCAACAGATCTGATTTTAACTACTTATCAACTAAATAACAAAGGTATTATTTTAACTTACAGAGTCACTAACTAATAGAGGGAGGAGAGTAGAAGTAATCCAGTAGAGACTGAAGCCGGTGTCAGTCTTCCCTAAGCCTCTGTCTGGTTGGCAGCCTTGGGCAAAGCTTGTCTCGAAAAGGGTTAATCGGGGCCCAAAGTGACTTTTGCAGAGAGCTGCTTCTGCACCTGCCACGGTGCCAAAGGGCATGGGATTCAGAATAGAGCAGAACCAAACAGCTTATTCCACTGTTCAAATTGTTAAAAATGATTAAAAGCCAGTTAAAGATTCTCAGAAACACTATTTCAAAATGCTAGTTTTAAAAATGCTACTAGC
Organism: Muscardinus avellanarius; assembly: GCF_963383645.1. Taxonomy (NCBI): domain Eukaryota; kingdom Metazoa; phylum Chordata; class Mammalia; order Rodentia; family Gliridae; genus Muscardinus; species Muscardinus avellanarius. The sequence continues at coordinate 32,669,204 of NC_137802.1, forward strand.
AATGTATGCATTCCCTGTATGTCCACTCCCTATCTCTTAAAATAAACTTCAACACCCAGTGTAAAAACACTTGGGAGAAAACGAAAGGTCAACCATTTGAAAAGAAAGAGGAAGAGGGGAGCAGACGGTGCGCGGCGGATGCTGGCACTGCTCAGGGCTGCCGATGCAGGCTGTGCTGCATCAAATCCCCCAGTAAGGCATCAGGTGTCGGGACTCTTTCTCGTAAACGTCTGGAACTATGCCATAAGGTGTCTGTACCATCTTAACTGTAGACTTCCCAAAGAGCTGGCGCTCATAGTCTATCAGCTGCCTCCAGAAGCCCACGTTGGGCCTGATGACGGGCCTCCGGGCTTTCACCCAGTTGTACGCCTCCAGCAGGCACACGTTGTGGAATTTCATCAGGTAAGCAATGCAGAGAGTGGCCGAGCGGCTCACCCCTGCGGCACAGTGCACCAAGGTAGCCCCATGCTTCCTGCTCACGCTGTGGATCTTATCAGCCACACTGTCAAAGTACAGTCCAATGGGCGCGTGAGGCATGTCGGCCAGAGGCACTTTGACATATTCAAACTGGGGCCAGTTGAAATTGGGGATCTCGATGGTGGCATTAACGATGCAGGTGATGCCGCGAGCCTGGAGGAGGTGCCGGTTGGAGGCCACACTGCCTCTGCCCAGGAAGAGCGAGGAGGTGATCTGAGCGATGCCTCCTACGTCCCCCTCGGAAATCATCCGAGGAGCCATCAGGGTCCGTGGGAGCGTGCTGTGACCTCTGGAGCTCATGAAGATGCCAGCAGTCACACTTGCATCGTCGGGGGCAAGACCAAAGTGTTCGGCTGTCTTCCACCAGGGAACCCAAAACCACAGTCGCCTTCCTGCAAGACACAGGGATCTGTGAGGACTTTCAGTGCTACCTATTCATGCCAGGCGCAGTGGCACCTGCATATCGCCTCAAGTCTATGGGTCTCGGGTTCAAGGCTAGCGTGTGGTAACTTAGCAAGACCCTGTTCCTAAATAAAATAGAGGTGGGGATATAGCTCAGAGGCAGAGCAGCCCTGGTTTCAATCCCCAGTACCACACAAAAAATTAAAAATTAATGCAAATGATTTAGCGCAGCCTTCTGAAGTCGGTGGGGCACATAGGGGAAAGGGCTTGAAATAGTTATTTTCTATAACAGGATGTGGGCAAATCATTTTCTATTGATTAGCAGTTAGGAAAAGTAACCTAAGACACCAATATGTAAAATCAATGTAAAACTCAGCTCTCTGGTGATGGCAGAATAAACAAAAGACTCTAAATGGAAAGAGGCATCCTATTTTTAGAAAAGTTAAAGTCAGAAACATGCCCCACCGGTTTCTGAAGAATGACAGTCTCGCGGGTTTCTGCCCTTACCAAAGGAAATTAGAAATCAGAGATTTTGATGGATCCATAGCCACGGCCTTTACATACCTCTTGCCCATTCCCAGGGCTACAATGGCTCCATTTCCCTAAACCTAATTCTAGACACAGAGCTCTTATAAAGGCTTAAGAATGGTCTCACATTAAGTAATGTATTTAATGAACTACCTTTTGGACTAAAAAGAAATTGATTTGGATCAGTTACAAAAAAGCCAGGTCACTTTAGCCTCTGTGTGTGTGTGTGTGTGTGTGTGTGTGTGTGTGTGTGTGTGTGTGTACACATGCATGAGTATGCATGCAATACTGGGGATGGAACCCAGGGGCACTCTACCTTTGAGCTATACCCCCAGCCTTATTTTTTATTCTTTATCTTGAAACAAGGTCTAAGTTGCAGAAGGTAGCTGTCTCAGCCTCCCGAATGCTGGGATTATAAGCATGAGCTAGTTCATTATTTAAAAACAGCTGTAAGCCGGGCGTGGTGGCGCACGCTTGTAATCCCAGCATTCGGGAGGCTGAGACCAGAGGATCACGGTTCGCGGACATCCTCAGCTACTTAGTGAGGCCCTCTGCAACTCAGTGAGACCTGGTTTCAAAATAAAGTATAAAAAATTGGGCAGGGGGTGTAGCTCGGAGGTCAAATGCCTCTAGGTTCCAGCCCCAAACCCGCAAAAAATAAAAAAATAAAAAATAAAAACAGCTGTTTCCTAACACTTTAAAAGTCCAATTAGATTTGTGTAATGCGCTATGACATTTCCATGGAAATGTCCCAAGTGATTTGAAGGTCATGTCTTAAAAGTTCACTCCTGCAGGGCGTGGTGGTGCACACTTGGAATCCCAGTACTTGGGAGGGTGAGGCAGGAGGACAAGTTCACAGTCAGCCTCAGCTACTTAGCGACAACTTAAGTGAGACCCTGTTTCAAAGTAGAAGAATAAAATAGGGCCGGGGGTATAGCTTGGAGGCAGAATGCCTCTGGGTTCAATCCCCAGTATCACCCAAAAAAAAAAAAAAATCAATCCTATATAATTTATTTATTGTTTGTTTGTTTGTGTTTGTTTTTGGTGGTACTGGGGTTGCTGGAAGCCCTTTTACTTCCGGGCTACAATCCCAGACCTATTTTATATTTTTTTAATTTGGAAACAGGGTCTCTTAAGCCAGCGCGGCTGACTTCGAACCTGCACGATCCTCCTGTCTCTGCTTCCGAAGCGCGGGGATTACAAGCGTGCGCCACCACACCTGGCTAATCCTATATAATTTAAAGGGGTTTGAGCTGACCTGACCTGGGTGTGGCTAAATGGTAACTTTACTTTTCCTCTGCCAGTTCTCAATTCCTAAATGAATCACACTGGCTTTAGATATGTTGGGATTGAAAGTAATTTAGCTTAATATCTGAAAGTCTCTGTTCCCTCATTAGTACCATGTTTACTATAAAATGCCTATATATTAGTAACCATTGAAAGGAAATTATTGGTTTCCTGCAATGTTAGCAGTCTGCTCACTGGATAGTGTGTTCTGCACACCTGAGCACCACAAGGAAGCCCAAAGCAATCCCGACCAGAAAAGAGCACCCCGGGTTCTACCAGGCAGCGTGCCAGCTACTCACTTGCTGAGGAGTCTGCTGAGCGCTGGAGCCCTTGCTCTGAATCCAGAAGTCCTGAGTGAGCGGCGCTGGTTACAGTGGATAGAAATCAGATCTGCAGGAAGACAGGGGAGCAAGGAGATGGCCAGTCAGGAAGTTCAAAGAATTACACCTGGGGCTAGAGATGTGCGTCAGAGGTAGAGAATCGGCCCAGCATGCAGGAGGCCCCCGAGTTCTGTCCCCAACCCCCCCCACACACACATACACAATACCCCTGGGTTTTTACTACTAAACCAAGTTTGAATCGAATACCTCTAGAAAGTAGATGTGCATTCAAAATTCAAAATGTGCATTTAAAATGTACATTCAAAATTTAAATGCGCATTTAAATTTTAAATTTAAATTTTTTAATTTAAAATTTTTAAATGCGCATTTAAAAATCCTGGTGGTAAGCCGGTCATGGTGCACAGGCTTGTAATTCCAGCATTCGGGAGGCTGAGACCAGAGGATCACGGTTCACCAACCACCTCAGCTACTTAGTGAGGCCCTCTGCAACTCAGTGAGACCCTGTTTCAAAATCAAGAATAAAAAATAGGGCTGGGGCTGTCGCTCAGAGGTAGAATACCCCTGGGTTTTATCCCCAGTACTGCCAAAAAAAAAATTTGTAAAATAAATTAAAAAATAAAAAAGGGGCCGGGCGTGGTGGTGCACTCTTGTAATCCCCGCGCTTGGGAGGCGGAGACAGGAGGATCAATCAGGTTTGAAGCCAGCCTTGCTGGCTTAAGAGACCCTGTTTCCAAATAAAAATATAAAAATAGGTGTCTGGGAGTGTAGCCTGAAGGTAGAAAGGTTTCCAGGAACCCCAGTACCACCAAAAAAAAAAAACCTATAAACACTGTCAATAATTGGTTCTACTGCTTGATCATTACAATAGTTTGAACTTGTACAACTGGGTCTCAAGGATGAAAGGAAGGAAACAAACAGAAGCAAGTGAGAGCAGTACTAGGATTCTCTCCTCCCAGGGGTGGAGGGCTTATATTGGAAACTACCTCTTTCTTTATAAAGCACACCCAGATAGCAGCAACTGATTACAACTTTTTTGGGGTTTGTTTTGGGTTTTTTTGTGGTACTGGGGGTGGAACCCAGGGGCTTTCTACCTTTGGGCTGTACTCACAAACCTATTTTTATATTTTATTACAATAGGGTCTAAGTTGCTGAGAGCCTCAGTAAGTAGCTGAGGCTGTAAGTAGCTGAGGCTGGCTTCAAATCTGTGCGATCCTCCTGTCTCAGCCTCCCAAGCGCTGGGATTACAAGCATGCGCCACCATACCCAGCACTAATATGGGTGTGGTGGTGCACATTTTTTGTGTGTGTGGTACTGGGGGTGGAACACAGGAGCTTTTCTACCTCCGGGCTACACTCCCAGACCTATTTTATACTTTATTTGGAAACAGGGTCTCACTAAGTTGCTGAGAGCCTCACTAAGTAGCCGAGGCTGGCTTCGAACCTGTGCGATCCTCCTGTCTCAGCCTCCCAAGCGCGGGGATTACAAGGGTGCACCACCACGCCCGGCACACTTTATATATTATAAAAATTAGAAGCTTGGTGTGGTGATACATGCCTATAATTGGAGGCTAAGGGAGGCAGGATGATCAAGAGTTTGAAGCCAGCCTGGGCAACAAAAGAAAAAAAGGAAAGAAAGGAAAGGAAAGAAGGAAGGAAGGAAAAAAGGAAGGAAGGGGGAGAGAGAAAGAGAGAAAGGAAAAGAAAAAGGAAAGGTTAAAACTTTAGGGTCTGGCAGTGCAGCTAAGTGGTAGAGCACTTGCCTCCCTTGGTTTGATCCCCAGCACAAAAGAGGGGGATTAAAAACTAATCTAATGCAGTGGTTCTCACATTTTCCCAGAATCACCTAGAAGGACTGTTCAACACAGGTTGCTGGCCCCGGCCCTCGTTTAGAGCTGAGTGTGAGAATCTGCATCTTGCAGGAGATGCTGAGTCTCGGGGACAGGGACACACTGTGCAACTGCAGAGGCGGGTGCTGTGGGCTGCGGCCCAGGTCCCCACTTGGAGACAGGCGTTTAGAGCGCGGGTCCGGCCACCCTGAGTCGCAGCACTGTATCTCCCAAGGCGACACCATCTGCGGTCCACAGTCCATGCCACAGCAGCGCGCTGCGGGCCGACGGTGAAAGGGCCTCGTGAGGAGGCCCATGAAAGGAGGCACCTAAGGAGAAGTGTGTGCTGGATGCGAAGCATAAGCGGGGAGGAAAGGTTTCGGTGAGCGCACCCTTGCCCCCGGCGGGCACGGTCTCCTAGTCCTCCCCTGGCTGAACCCTAGCGGTTTAGAAATTATTATGGCACAGCCGGGAGAGGTGGTGCACGCTTGTGATCCCAGCATTTGGGAGGCTGAAACAGGAGGATCGCGCAGGTTCAAAGCCAGCCTCAGCTACTTAGGCCCTTTGCAACTCAGTGAGACCCTGTTTCAAAATAAAGAATAAAAAATAGGGCTGGGGGTGTAACTCAGAGGTAGAATGCCCCTGGGTTCCATCCCCAGTACCACAAAATAAATAAAAAGTAAAGTCACTGTGACTCACAAAATCAGGCCTTCAAACTTCAAACTGTCATGACTCTCTCCTCAATGTGGAAAATCTGGAAGATGCTAACCACACGTCCACGTAGCTTATCCAGTTTCTAATTAGGAGGGGCTCGGCCTCGTGTTTTCCCAGAGGATCTCCCTGACTGGGATCCCCGCAGAGGGTCACTGGTCTCTTCAGCTGACAGCCCACACCAGGGACTGCGGCTCTGTAGTGGAGGCCTGGCAGCCTGGCTGCTGCTGTTACCTCTCATTTGTTGAACAGTGAGAGGTACTTGGTGCTGCAGGGAAAACAGATTGTGAGTTTTCAGGGCAGCATCCAAGGGAGACAGACGTGATGCTCAGTCCCTGCTGCTGCCAGTCAGCCCCGTGCCAACAAACCTGCCTAAAATGCCCAAGCCGGCCCGAGTTCCAGAAAAATGGCTTCTGCCAGGGAGCACTTAGAGGGCAGACAGTACAGAAGCTCCTCTGACAAGCCCTCCCAATCCTCTGTACGACTGGTTTAGAAAGGGAGAGAGAAAAATAGATGTGATGGCACACACCTATAATCCCAGAAGTTGGGAGGCTGAGTCAGGAGTATTGCAGGTTCAAGGCCAGCCTCAGCAACTTGGCAAGACCCTGTTTCAAAACAAAAAATAAAATAGGACTGGGGGTATAGCTTGGAGGTAAAACGCCTTTGGGTTCAATCCCCAGTACCAAAAGAAATGGTAAACCGGGTGTGGTGGCGCACGCTTGTAATCACAGCATTTGGGAGGCTGAGACAGGAGGATCGCGGTTCGTGGACAGCCTCAGCTACTTAGTGAGGCCCTTTGCAACTCAGTGAGACCCTGTTTCAAAATAAAAATACAAAATAGGGCAGGGGGTGTAGCTCAGACGTTGAATGCCCCTGGGTTCCAGACCCAGACCCATAGGAAGGAAGGAAGGAAGGAAGGAAGGAAGGAAGGAAGGAAGGAAGGAAGAAGGAAGGAGAGAAAAGGAAAAAGAAAAGATAAGATGATTTCAACCTGGAGAAGACAAGCAATAAAACCAGGACAAGATCCAGGAGTCCAGGCTCCTAGCTCTAGACCACATGTCTTCTCTGTGGGACAAAACGGAGCAGCTGTGTCCTCATTATCTGCTTTATAGGACTCTAACACCACCAGCCACCACCTGCCTAAGAACACCACGTTTAAATGCTACTTACAGAAAATACTGGGCCCAGTGGATGGAGCGACTCTGGTTTTGCCTAGTGTCCAGAACTACTGCCATAGCCCGGGCCTCCTTGAGTGTCCAGAAAGCCCTCCTGACAGCAGAGGGCACGACAAGGAGCCCTCCTTTGGTCCCGTTCTAAGATTAGCAGAACCTGATCATAAAGAACTTAAAAACCCACGGGTATTACATCACAGATGCATCCAAATCAACTTAGTAAGTGTGTCCTGGGAGACAGAAGGGAGCCTATTAGAAGAGCCTGGCCCACTTTGGAGGGATCAGAGTGCAGGGCACCGAGCGAATGTGGCACTCCTGCTGCAGCACAGGCCTGGGGAGGCTGGCCAAGTGGGCGCCGAAGAACATCTGTGTCCCTGCCCAAGGTGTTCCACTAAGCTTCCTAGTGACTCATGACTGCATTTGCTTTATGGAGGGAAAATGTTCTCCTGACCAGAGGCATGGCGGTAGGATGAAATAAAGATAGAAAGAAAGAGCTGTCCTAAACCAATCCCAGAAGGCTAAGGGGATGCTCTGTTATTGGTTTGGGGATATATATATATATTTTTTTTTTGCATACTGGGGATTGAACCCAGGGCATTCTACCTTGAAGCTACACCCCCAGCCTTTTTTGAAAATTAATTATGTATTTATTTTGCAGTTTCACTTAGTTGCAGAGGGCCTCCCTAAGTAGCTGAGGCTGGCCAAGAACCTGTGATCCTCCTGTTTCAGCCTCCCAAGTGCTGGGATTACCAGCGTGCGCCACTACGCCCAGCTATAAGAAATATCTTTTCCACGATGATGCTCGTCTCTTTGAATAATAAACATCAAGTACTCAATGCTAAGTACAGAATCCTGTCTGCACAGCGGGCTGTAATGCCTAAGTTAACCAACCGCCTGTTTTTGCTCCTTGAACTAGAGAGCTCCTGGCACGTGGCACCAGCCCTGTGGTTAATCTGGTACTCACACCTGAAGCAGGAGGGACACAGCTGAACTGCTCTGAGCATCTGTCCTACAGTCACGGGCTGCTCTACCACCTCACCCCGCTCTCTCCCTCCCCCCCCACCTACCTTGGCCCCCTCACACGCGCGCGCGCGCACACACACACACACACACACACACACGATGATGACCACTACCTTCAGCAATTAAAGTGAGATTTTAGTCCCTGCTTTTTCTCCTCAGGTGGAACAAGCAGAATGACCACAGTGGTGCTAGAGATGACTGTGTAAAACAATCTGACCAAAACATTCTTAGCTTTAGGAATTTCAGAGGCTCCGGAAACATACCAGAAGCCTACACTGTTACTATTTTAAACTCAAAAAGCTTATGTAATCACACTTTCTTCTCTTAGAGTAAATGTCTCTCTGGTTCTTTAAAAAAAAAAATAGCCATCCAGGCACAGTGACGTACACCTAAAACACCAGCTACATGGAAGGCTGAGGCAGGAGGATCCCAAGTTGAAGGGCAGGTAAGACCCTGTCTCATAGTAAGAAGTAAAGAGGGCCGGAGCCAGGTGTAGTGAGGCATCCCTGCAACCCCGGTACTTGGAGCCGAGAGGAGGGTCACAGGTTCAGGATCAGCCTCAGCAGCTTCGTGAGACCTTCAGCAACTGAGCAAGACCCTGCTTCAGAACAAAACATTAAAAAGGAGCTAGGGGCATAGCTCAGAGGCAGAAAGCCCCCGGGTTTAATCCCCACCCCACCCCACACACCATCTTATTAAACCACTCGTACAAACAGAAGCATTTTGCTGAGCATGATGGCACATGCTTGTAAATTCCAATACTTGGGAGGCTGAGACAGGAGGATTGAAGGTTCAAAGCCAGACTAGCCAGCTGTGGTGGCGCACGCTTGTAATCCCTGTGCTTGGGAGGCTGAGACAGGAGGATCGCACAGGTTCGAAGCCAGCCTTAGCTACTTAGTGAGGCTCTCAGCAACTTAGTGAGACCCTGTTTCCAAATAAAATATAAAAAATAGGTCTGGGAGTATAGCCTGGATGTAGAAAAGCCCCTGGGTTCCACCCCCCAGTATCACTCACACAGACACACACACACACGCACACGCACATGCACACACAGCAAGCCTAGGCAATTTAGTGAGAACTTGTTTCCAAATTTAAAATCAGGCTGGGGTATATCCTGAAGTAGAATGCCTCTGGGTTCAATTCCTAGTACAAAAAAAATTTTTTTTAAATAGAAGCATTTTAACCTACACTGTCATAAATAGTACTTTTTTCATTCATTTTCATTGTTATATCAGAAATGTAGCCAGGCATGGTGGTGCACGCTTGTAATCCTAGTACTTGGGAGGCTGAGACAGAAGGTTCGCAGCCAGCCTCAGCTACTTAGTGAAGCCTTTCACAACTTAGTGAGACCCTGTTTCAAAAGAAAAAATAAAAAATAGGGCTGAGAGTGTAGCTCAGAGGTAGGATGCCCCTGGGTTCAATCCCAGCACCACAAAATAAAAAAAATCAGAAATGTAGCTGGGCTTGGTAGCACATGTCTGTAATCCCAGTATTTGGGAGGCTGAGACAAGAGGATGCAGGTTTAAGACCAACCTCAGCAATTTAGCAAGATTCTCAGCAACCTAGCAAGACCCTCTTTCAAAATAAAAAAATCAAAAGGACTGAGGGTGTACCTCAGAGGTGAAAAGCCCGTGGGTTCAATCCCCAGTACCACATTAAAAAAAAAAAAAGCAGAAATGTGAATATTATAACTTTTCCTGCTGGAGGAAAAGTTATAATATTCACTCTTACAAAATAAAAATAAAACCACGATGTGGCAATCTTTCATTGAGGAAAAAACTTATAATGAAATAGCCAGGTGTGGTGGCACATGCTTGTCATCCTAGCATTTGGTTTTTTTTTTTTTGTTTTGTTTTGTTTTGTTTTTTTGGTGATACTCGGGGTGGAACCCAGAGGCTTTCTACCTCCGGGCTATACTCCCAGACCTATTTTATATTTTTTTGGAAACAGGGTCTCACTAAGTAGCTGAGGCTGGCTTCGAACCTGCACGATCCTCCTGTCTCAGCCTCCCAAGCACAAGGATTACAAGCGTGTGCCACCACGCCCAGCTGTCATCCTAGCATTCAGGAGGCTGACACAGGAGGATCATGATTCACAGACAGCCTCAGCTACTTAGTGAGGCCCTGTGCAACTCAGTGAGACCCTGTTTCAAAAATAAAGAAGAAAAAATAGGGCTGAGGGTGTCGCTTGGAGTAAGAATGTCCCTGGGTTTCATCCCCAGTACCAAAAAAAAAAAGTATAATGAAGTCAAAGATGCAAATGGTTCTGTCACCTGGAAAGCTCCCGCAATCTGGCTGAGACGCCTCAGCATCTTGTATCCAGAGGCAAGGTCATTCTGCTCCTGCTTCTCCCATCATGTTAATTAACTGATAGCTCGTGTTGGAGGATGAAGATAAATATATATAATACACATGAAGCTATAGACAGAGTCCCCACTTCAGTTCAGCCACAGATGCGCCCTCAGGGTGACACAAAGCTCCCAAGCAAAAGCCGGTGTAGCTGTAACCAAACCGACCATCTCGATGACCCATGTGGACGCCAGCCCATTAACACAGCCTTTGCTGAGCCTAACCTACGCCCGTCACCGTAAGACACTAGCCAGTTGCTGGATGTAGAACACGCCGCGGCCTGGAGGAGGCGAGGGGGGCTCACCGATGACACAGCAGGAAAACGGCATGCCAGGACAGTGACACAGATGCACGGGTTTTAAGTTTAGTTCCACGTGATAAACTCATTGATCTTCCATGCTGGCACAGAATGAGTAGCAGGGGGAGGAGACCACCAATAACCGTAAATGATGAAGGCATGTATTCATCTGGGTCCCATGGGGCAATCTACTCACATCTGTAATTTTTAAATTTGGTACTCACACAGCAATAAATGCATACACGACCCACGGCTCATTCGCGCCACAGTGTGTGCACACCGAGTTCAAGCCATGCTCAACGCTAAGCCAAGCACTGCTGCAGACTGTGGCGGAATGTACCTGCCAAAGACGGCCACGTTACTGCCCATCCGACACGAAGTTGTTGGTTTTTTTTTTCCTTTCTTTGCACTACTGGGAATGGAACCCAGGGGCACTCTACCTCCAAGCGACACCCCCAGCCCTATTTTTTATTCTTTATTTTGAAACAGGGTCTCACTGAGTTGCAAAGGGCCTAAGTAGCTGAGGCTGGCCACGAACCGCGATCCTCCTGTCTCAGCCTCCCAAGTGCTGGGATCACAAGCGTGCGCCACCACGCCCGGTTCTTACAATGTCATCTTGACATTTCTCCTATCCAGTGGAGGGTTGAAGTCCCTTCCCCCTGAACCTGGAGAAGCCTTTGTAACTGCCTCACAGTGGAAACGGTGCTTGCCAGGTGAGATCATAAACATGGCACATACTTCTTGCTTGCTCTTTGGGATCTCAGCCGCCATGCTGTGAGGAAGCCCCATATAACCCAACAGAACTAGCTCTCGGAGAGGCCACATGTGGTGACCCAGCCAAGCTCTCAGCTGAGCTCCCAGCCCATAGCCAAGATCAACCACTAGGTGGAGGAGCAAAGGCACCACGGCATGACCCCAGCTCCTAGCTACCAGGTCACTCCAAATCTTTGAATCTCCCGGCTGAGGACCTATAGACATGGTGAAACAGAGTTGTCCCCTCCAAACTCCTGACCTATGGGAATCTGTGAGCATAATACAGTTATTTTAGCCGGTCATGGTGGCACACATTTGTAATCCCAGAATTTGGGAGGCTGAGACAGCAGGATTGTGCAGGTTCGAAGCCAGCCTCAGCTACTTAGCAGGCCCTTCACAACTCTGTGAGACCCTGTTTCAAAAAATAAAAAGACAGGGGCCAGGCGTGGTGGCGCACGCTTGTCATCCCCACGCTTGGGAGGCTGAGACAGGAGGATCGCACAGGTTCAAAGCCAGCCTCAGCTACTCAGTGAGGCTTCCAGCAACTTAGTGAGACTCCTGTTTCCAAATAAAATATAAAAAAGGTCTGGGAGTATAGCCCAGAGGTAGAAAGCCTCTGGGTTCCATCCCCAGTACCACCAAATAAATAAATAAATAAATAAAATAAAAAGACAGTCAGGCGTGGTGGTGCACGCTTGTAATCCCAGCTTTCAGGAGGCTGAGACCTGAGGATCGTGGTTTGTGGACAACCTCAGCTACTTAGTGAGGCCCTCCGCAACTTGGTGAGACCCTGTTTCAAAATAAAGAATAAAAAGTAGGGCAGGAGGTTGAATAAAAAGTAGGGCAGGAGGAGTAGCTCAGAGGTTGAATGCCCCTGGGTTCTATCCCTAGACCCATACATACAATAAAGAAATAAGACTAAGTAAATAATAATAATAATAATAATAATATAGTTATTTTAGATCATTGAGTTCTAGAATTATACAGCATAACAACTAAAAGAGAGATATACAAGTAATACAAATGACACAACACTGTGCCCGAATTTTATTTTTCTTGGTATTAGGAATTGAACCCAGAGGCATTCTACCTCTGAGCTACACTCTCAGTCATTTCTTGTTTGTTTTTGCAGTACTGGGGGTAGAACCCAGGAACATTCTACCTCTGAACTATACCCCTAGCCCAATTTTTTATTCTTTATTTTGAAACAGAGTCTCATTGAGTTACAAAGGGCCTCACTGAGTAGCTAAGGCTGTCCTTGAACCGTGATCCTTCTGTCCCAGCCTCCCAAGTACTGGGATTATAGACATGCACCACCATGCCCAACTGAATTTTATCATCTTTTTTTTTTATGGTGGTATATATAATAGGTCTGGGAGTATAGCCCAGAGGTAGAAGTCCCCCCTGGGTTCCACCCCCAGTACCACCAAAAATAAATAAATAAATAAAATACACATCATAGCCGGGCGTGGCAGCGCACGCTTGTAATCCCAGCACTCGGGAGGCTGAGACGGGAGGATCGCGGTTCGCGGACAGCCTCAGCTACTTAGTGAGGCCCTCCACAACTCAGTGAGACCCGGTTTCAAAATAAAAAGAACATAAAATAGAACTAGGGGTGTAGCTCGGAGGTAGAATGCCCCTGGGTTCCATCCCTAGTACCACAAATAAATTAACTAATTAATTTAATTAAATACACACTCACAAGAATTCCAAGACTGTCATAATCCCTAATCATTTCCGAGGGCCATGCCCCTCCATGACCTAACTAGCTCTTACAGGTTCCATCACCTCAACACGGCCACCCTGAAGCCCGAGCCTCCAGCACATGGACCTTCGGGGACACGTTCAAACCACACCTACATCGTCCCAAACCTACAGAATACGACGCTACAGGTGGTGTGTGTGCACATTCGCGTGTGAGATGTGCCCTCCGTGAGTCTGTCTCACTCTGTCCCGTGGACCTTGCACTTGTCCTATGTAAGCTTGAGCTTGCTGAGTCCTCACAGATCAGTATCATTCTGCTTAGTTCCCAGCTGAGGTATCAGAGGTAAATGGAGGCAAAGACTTTCACGGGTGGGACATGGTGGCGCTTGTAATCCTAGTACTTAGGAGGCTGAGACAGGAGGATCACAGGTTCGCAGCCAGCCTCAGCTACTTAGTGAGGCCCTCGGCAACTTAGTGAGACCCTATTTCAAAATAAAGAATAAAAAATAGGACTGGGGATGTAGCTTGGAGGTAGAAGCCTTTGGGTTCCATCCCCAGTACCGGGGGGAAAAAAAAGAGTCTTTCCCAGACTACATAGAAAGTTGGTGACCGTGCTGGAGCCAGAAGGCTGGAGCCTTCAACGAGCTGTCCATGGTTCATACAAACTGACCAGAAAATCTAAAGACTAACAAAACTTACACTTCATTGGAGGAAATAAAAACTGCAAAGAAGCCTGGCGTGGTGGCGCGCACTTGTAATCCCAGCATTCATTCGGGAGATTGAGACAGGAGAATCGCAGTTCACAGCCAGCCTCAGCTACTTAGTGAGGCTCTTTACAACTCGGTGAGACCCTATTTCAAAATAAAGAATAAAAAATAGGTCTGGGAATGTAGCTCAGAGGTAAAATGTCCCTGGGTTCCATCCCCAGTATCGGGAAGAAAAAAAAAAAACTGCAAAGAAAAAAGAATTAAGGAACACAAGATCAGACTGTGTATACTTTATTTATAATCTCAGTATTAATCTATAAAAACCCTAAACTGCTAATGCTATACGATGATCTTTGGGTATAAAAATCTGATAAAACTGAACCAAGAAACTGCGTAAATTCACAACACTTATCCTTACTTGGTGACAACTAGAAGACAGTTTGTACAACAGCCTCACATAAATAATATGCTGAAATATTACAGGAATAGTAAAAATTAAATTTGAACCACAAGTACTTGGTTAGGTGGTAAACTTTGATTCGTGTAAGCCAAAACCCATAAAGTCAAAGTCCTTCAACACACACACACACACACACACACACACACACACACACACCAGCAATAAAAAGTTCAAAATTGAAAAGCTGGTGTGGTGGCCCATGGATTGTGGTTCGCACACAGCCTCAGCTATTTAGCAAGGCCCTTCGCAGCTGGAGACCCTGTTTTAAAAATAAGAAGACTAGGCTGGGCGTGGTGGCGCATGCTTGTAATCCCCACGCTTGGGAGGTGGAGACAGGAGGGTTGCGCTGGTTCAAAGCCAGCCTTGCTGGCTTAAGAGACCCTGTTTCCAAATAAAATATATATAAAATAGGTCTGGGAGTGTAGCCCAGAGGTAGAAGGGCTTCCAGGAACCCCAGTACCACCAATAAATAAATAAATAAATAGACTAAAAGCTGGGCATGGTGGCCCAGCTTTATAATCCCAGCGCTTGGGAGGTTGAGACAGGAGGATCACACAGGTTCAAAGCCAGCCTCAGCTACTTAGTAAGGCTCTCAGCAACTTAGTGAGACCCTGCTTCAAAATAAAGTATAAAAATAGGGCTGAGGGTATAGCCCAGAGGTAGAAAGCCCCTAGGTTCTACCCCCTAGTACCAGAAAAAATAAAAATAAAAAATAAAAAGACTATAAAAAATAGGGGTGGGGGTGTAGCTCAGAAGTACAATGTTCCTGGGTTCCATCCCAAGTACCATACATACAAAAAAATTTCCAGTCACCACTGCCCTCTGATAAGCAGGACTGGAAAAATGTACATACTTTCATAAGACGGCAGTCCTTAGAGTTTATTGTTATTTTTAAAAAGATAAAAAAAAATATTTAGCAATTAGAATTAAGTACACAGGAGAAGGCCCAGTTGTTAATAATCACCCTCTGATCATCTGACCCTTTGATGTCTCACTGGACACATCAAAACCCCCAACACTCCAGCAGCTGGCCTCACCCACTTCCCTACAAGCACTTCTTTACCAAATACCTCGCCCAGTGCCACTGAGTACATGGGATCTGATACCAAATTAACTTCGTATATAAAGCACTGACAAATTAATTCCCCATTTTTCCTTATAAATCAAAGCTATCAAACCCACTAGAGTTTCTGAGCAGGGTGAGATACAGTTAAGTCTTTTGCCTCAGCTACACGGAAGAGCCTGCTGAGGCTATGCACCCTCCCTTGCAGCAGGCCCCGCCATTCAGAGGGACCCACACAAAGGAAGCAACCACATCTTCAGCTACACAGGAGTCTAAGGCAGAGGATTCTGACGACTCCCTTAATTAACTCCTGAATAAACTACTGTCTTAACAAAGATGACCATCAAAAGACAACATATAGAGCCAGGCGTGGTGACGCACACTTGTAATCACAGTACTTGGGAGGCAGAGACAGGAGGGTCACAGGTTCAAAGCCAGCCTCAGCTACATAGTGAGGCCCTCCACAACTTAGTGAGACCCTGTTTCAAAATAAAGAATAAAAGTCGGGGGTGGTGGCACATGCTTGTAATCCCCGCGCTTGGGAGGCTGAGATAGGAGGATCGCGTAGGTTCGAAGCCAGCCGCACTGGCTTGGGAGACCCTGTTTCCAAGTAAAAGTATATATATATATAAAAAAAATCTGGGTCTGGGAGTGTAGCCCGGAGGTAGAAGGGCTTCCAGGAACCCCAGTACCACCAAAAAAATAAAGAATAAAAAATAGAGCTGAGGGCGCAGTTCAGAGGTAGAATGCCCCTGGGTTAAATCCCCAGTTCTGAAAAAAAAAAAAAAAAGGACATATAGCCAAGCATAGTGGCACATGATTGTAATCCCAGTACTTGGGAGGCTGAGACAGGAGGATTGCAGGTTGGATGACAGCCTCAGCAAGTAGTGAGACGCTCATCAACCTAGTGAGACTTTGTTTCCTAATAAAAACAAAATAGGCTGGGTATGGTGGCGCACGCTTGTAATCCCAGCATTCGGGAGGCTGAGGCAGGAGGATCGCGGTTCGCAGACAGCCTCAGCTACTTAGTGAGGCCCCTTCCAACTCTGTGAGAGCCTGTTTCGAAATAAAGAATAAAAAATAGGACTGGGGTGTGGCTTGGAGGTAGAATGCCCCTGAGTTCCATCCCCAGTACCCCCCCACACACACACACACATAAAAAAAAAATGCTTGTTTTGGTACTTGAGGATCAAACCCAGGAGCATTCTACCTCTGAGCTACATCATCAGCCCCATTTTATTCTTTATTTTGAAACAGAGTCTCACTAAATTATTGCTGAGGCTGGCCTTGAACCTGTAATCCTGTTTCAGCCTCCCAAGTACTGAGATTACAGGTTTGTACCACACCTGGCTTCTTATTTTATTTTTTTTAATAAGAGAGAAGCCGGCATGGTGGCACACACCTGTAATCCCAGGCTCTGGGGAGGCTAAGGCAGAAAAATCCCAAGTTTGAGGCCTGCTGGGCAACCTGGTGAGAGGCTCCATCTCAAAAGACATAAGGGCTTGGAATATAGATCAGCACACAAAGCCCTGGGTTCAATCCCCAGTACAGCAAAAAAGAAAAAAAAAGTAATCCTGAGCTCATGTTTGTAGGTAGATTGTGTGCTGCCAGTCCTCTCACTGACTGTATTTTCACCAGGACTTCCTCAGAACTTCTAGCAACACACACTTATCTGTCCCTTCTGGGTGAAGAAGGCTGGTGCTTGGCACATTCTATCACACAAATATCTACCCGTCAACAGAGAACACTTGCCTGGCATACCCGAGGCCCTCAGTTTGATCCCTAGCACCTCAAAAACAAAGGAATAAGACAAACAAACAAGCAAAACCTGCCACAGGCCACTGAAACAGAGACTGTCCAGACAAAGGCAGACATAACCCAGCAGTTGCCTATGAATTTCCAAAGAGCCCTTTGTCCAGAGACTCTGAGATGGCAGGGGAGTGAAAGAGCTGACTGGGCAGGATGGTGCCCAGGGAGCTGGGTGGGATGCCCAAGGCAGGCCATTGCTTTGTTTTCTTTTTACCTTTTTTTTCTTGGTCCTAGGGATGGAACTCAAGGGCATTCTACCTCTGAGCTATACCCCAGCCTTATTTTTCTTTTTTCTTTTTCTTTCTTTTTTTTTTTTTTTTTTGGTGGTAATGGGGTTCCTGGAAGCCCTTCTACCTCCGGGATACACTCTGAGACCTATTTTATACTTTTTATTTGGAAACAGGATCTCTTAAGCCAGTGATGCTGGCTTCGATCCTCCTGTCTCTGCCTCCCAAGCGCGGGGATTACAAGCGTGCACCACCACGCTCAGCTATTCTTTATTTTGAAACAGGGTCTCACTGTGTTACAAAGGGCCTCACTAAGTAGCTGAGGCTGTCATGATCCTCCTGTTTCAGCCTCCCGAATGCTAGGACTACAAACATGCGCCACCACGCCTGACTCTTTTCCTTTCTGTAGTACTGGGGATTGAACCCAGGGACGTTCTACTTTTGAGCTACACCTCCAGCCCAATTTTATTTCTTATTTGGGAACGGGGTCTCACTGGTTTGATGAGAGTCTCTCTACTAGCTGAGGCTAGCCATGAACCTGTGATCCTCCTATCTCAGCCTCCCAAGTACTGGGATTACAATTGTGTACCACCACGCCCAGCTCCAAGACATGTCATTGGCTGTGACCTGCTGATGGCCAAGGGGACACCAAAGCCTACATGCAGGACCTCTCCCTCATCTGACAACACTTTATTTTTTTTATTTTTATGTTTTGTGATACCGGGGATTGAACCCAGGGGCATTCTACCTTTGAGATACACACCAGCCCACTTTTTTTATTTTTATTTTTAATGGAACTGGGGATTGAACTCAGGAGCATTCTACCTCCAAGCAACACCTCCAGCCCTATTTCATATCCTGTATTTTGAAACAAGGTCTTACTAAGTTGCGGAGGGACCTCACTCAGTAGCTGAGGCTATCTTGCAAACCTTGATCCTCCTGTCTCAGCCGCCCAAGTACTGGGATTATAAGCATGTGCCACCACCATGCCTGGCTCCTATATTTTATTCTTTATTTTGAAACAAGGTCTCACTAAGTTGTAGAAGGCCACACTAAGCAGCTGAGACTGGCCACGAACCCGCGATCCTTCTGTTTCAGCCTCCCAAATTCTGGGATTATGAGCGTGTGCCACCACACTCGGCTTGTTATTTTATTTTTGAAACAGGGTCCAAGTTGTTGAGGCTGGCCACAAACCAGCGATCCTCCTATCTCAGCCTCCCAGGTACTTGAACTATACACATGTGTCATCATGCCTGGCTCCAACAATACTTTTTAATCTTCCTCCTAGAGGTATTTTTTCTTGGAAACTTCTATGGCCTTTAAATCCTGATTATTAGCCGGGCGTGGTGGCGCACGCTTGTAATCCCTGCGCTTGGGAGGCTGAGAAAGGAGGATCACGCAGGTTCGAAGCCAGCCTCCGCTGGCTTAAGAGACCCTGTTTCCAAATTAAAAAAATATAAAATAGGTCTGGGAGTGTAGCCCGGAGGTAGAAGGCCCCTGGGTTCCATCTCCAATACCATCAAAATAAATAAATAAATAAATCCTGACTATTTACAGAATCTGAAAATAATTTTACTTTACTATAGTATTTATCTTTACTATAATAAGTAAAAAAAAAAGTATTTGTGACCAATGAAAACAAACTGAAAATTTAGCCATTTCCATGATACCTTACAGAAGAAATAAAAAGAAACTATAAATCTCTTGTGCCCTGGGCTCTTTCATCATTCTTCCACCTTAAAAAAAAATTCCATCTGGGCTTGATGGCGCACGCTTGTAATTCCCCCGCTTGGGAGGCTGAGACAGGAGGATCGCATGGGTTCGAAGCCAGCCTCAACTACTTACTGAGGCTCTCAGCAACTCAGTGAGACCCTGTTTCCAAATAAAATATAAAATAGGTCTGGGAGTATAGCCCAGAGGTAGAAAGCCCTTGGGTTCCACCCCCAGTACCACCACCAAAAAAAAAAAAAAAGAATTAAGCCAGGCGTGGTGGTTCACGCTTGTAATCCCAGTACTTGGGAGGCTGAGACAGGTTCATGGACAGCCTCAGCTACTTAGTGAGGCCCTCAGCTACTTAGTGAGACCCTGTTTCAAAATAAAAAATAAAAAAATAGGGCTAGGGATGTAGCTCAGAGGTAGAATACCCCAGAGTTCCATCCCTAGTATCACACACACACATACACACACACACACACACACACACACACACACACACACACACACAGAATTATACAGCATTCTCCTCTAAGGATAGATCAAGACTGTTTGCATATAACACCAGGTGCATAGTAAGAACTCAACAAATGCCTACATTTAATAACTGTCCTGAAATGAACTCATTTCTCCTATCTTTTCTCTTGGTTATGTATACTTACACACACACACACACACACACACACACACACACACACACACTTAACTGTAAATCCTGCTAGCAAAACCAAATATAGACAAAGCAATCTGACAGCGGTGTTCTCAAAAAGCAGAAAATCTCTATGTCAAACATGGCTGTAAATTACCTCTTCTTTCACATACGACGGAAGATTTAGAGAAAAATACATGTTAAAGGGTGTCATTTATTCCTGCAGCACAGAAGGCATTGTTACTTTGGAATTTCCATGGAAAGAGAGCTAAGTTGTGTCCCCGCCTCTTAGGGTCTGTGCAAAACACAGGTGTGTGTAAGTCCATACCCTGGGCTCTTTCTTTAGGACAGGCCTGAGTTCACACACACATGGCATTCACTGCCCCGCACCTTCAGAGCTGGGCACCAGGAAAGCATTCGCCGGAGGAGGGCTCATTCGAGACCTAAAAAACTTCGAGGTACTAGATACTTTTATTTCTAGTGCTTCATTTAAATGTTCTATATTTGTCAGGTTAAAAAAAAAAAAGAAGCCGGGCGTAGTGGCGCACACTTGTAATCCCCGCGCTTGGGAGGCGGAGACAGGAGGATCGCGCAAGTTCGAAGCCAGCCACTTTGGCTTAAGAGACCCTGTTTCCAAATAAAAATAATATAAAATAGCCGGGCGTGGTGGCGCACGCTTGTAATCCCCGCGCTTGGGAGGCGGAGACAGGAGGATTGCGCAGGTTCAAAGCCAGCCGCGCGCGCTGGCTTAGGAGACCCTGTTTCTAAATAAAAAATATAAAAATAGGTCTGGGAGTGTAGCCCGGAGGTAGAAGGGCTTCCAGGAACCCCAGTACCACCAAAAAATAAAAAATAAAAATAAAAATAATAATAATATAAAATAGGTCTGGGAGTGTAGCCTGGAGGTAGAAAGGCTTCCAGGAACCCCAGTACCACACACAAAGAAAATTAAAAAATCAATGGAAGGATTCTATTGGGTATTTGTCATCCAAATACAATGGAAAAACAATTTCTGGTATTTGGGTGGTATGTGAGCCCTAACCATACAACTAAACACAAATACCTATAAATGCACCAGTAAATGATGGGCCAGGGGTCAGACGACTAGGATGACATTTAACTTATTCATTTAAGAACTATGCAAGCTACCAGGCGTGGTGGTGCACGCTTGTAATCCCCGCGCTCGGGAGGCTGAGACAGGAGGATCGCATGGGTTCTCTCAGCAACTTAGTGAGACCCTGTTTCCAAATAAAGTATAAAATAGGTCTGGGAGTATAGCCCGGAGGTAGAAAGCCCCTGGGTTCCACCCCCAGTACCACACACACACACACACACACACACACACACACAAAAGAACTATGCAAAGCGTACTGAGGAGCGAATACACTGGAGTATAAATTCAAGGCAGACACCAATGCAGGAATGTAAATTGGCAACCTCTTTGAGGGTAAAAAAAAAAGACAGCATCAACTAGTAAAACTGAAGATATGCACAGCTGTCCCAGGACTGTTCAATAATTAGCCTGAACTGAGCCAGACGTGATGGTGCATGTTTGTAATCCCAGCCTTTAGGAGGCTAAGACAGGAAGATTGTGGTTCGCAGTCAGCCTCAGCTATTTAGTGAGGCCCTTTCCAACTCAGTGAGGCCCTGTTTCAAAGTAAAAAATAAAAAAATAGGGCTAGGGGTGTAGCTTGAAGGTAGAATGCCCAAAAATAAATAAATAAAATAAAATAAAAAATTACCCAAGCCAGCAACAATCCAGGTATATATCAACGACAGACAGATAATCTGTGGTATGTTCATTATGATGGTGAACCAGTGACAACCACAGGCAACAACACAGATGAGTCTTAAAAAACAGCCTGCTGCAAGAGTTTGTTTTTGTTTTTGGTACTGGAGATTGAGCCCAGAGGCATCCTCAACTTTTAAGCTACACCCCACCCTGATTTTATTTCTTATTTGGTTGCTGAGAGCCTTGTTAAGTTGCCAAGGCTGCCTTTGAACCTATGATCCTTCTGTCTAGCCTCCCAAGTACTTGAATTACAAGTGTACCACCTCGCCTGGATATGTTGCAGGAATTTAAATAACAATTACACACGCTCGTGCGAGCAAACACACACAGCACTGTGCATATATGTGACTGTGACGTTGGCCAAAGAAGATCCAAAAGAATACGTACTTGCTTTCATTGCATAGATGTGCAAAACAACTACGTTGTTTAAAGGTGTATATTTCATTCCTTTTCTAGAGGAAAAGGAATGAAAGTGTTTCCTTAAAACTCAGGGCAGTTGGGAGGTTGAGACAGGAGGATAGCAGGTTCTTGGCCAGTCTCAGTTACTTAGTGAGGCTGCAACTTAGACCCTGTTTCAAAATAAAGAATAAAAAAAAATAGGGCTGGAGGTGTAGCTTGGAGGTAGGATGCCCCTGAGCTCAACCTTCAGTACTGGGAGAAAAAAAAAAAAAAAGGCAGTTCCTGACTAGGTACCTACTGTACTTGGGGAAAAACAGGGGTAGGATGCTTCTTGACCTGCAGGATGATTAGTTACACTTGTATTTTCTTCAAAAATAATTCATCAACTTAGCCCTTTGTTTCAGACCTTTTCATGTTATATTTCATGACTAAAAAGATTAAATAAATACAATGTTGTAGCTGGCATGATAGTATACATCTATATTCCCAGTACTTGGGAGGCTTAAACAGAAGGCGCACAGGCTTGTGGACAGCCTGGATTAACATAGCAAGACTCTTAACAACCTAGCAAAATCCTCTTGCAAAACTAAAAATAAAAAGGTCTGGGTTATAGCTCAGAAGTAGAATACCCCAGGTTTCAATCCCCAGTACCCCAAAAAATATTTTAAAAAATTAAATACGATTGTTTCTAGGAATTCAGAATCCTTACAACCACTCTGGCCAACCTGGAGAAGAACACTGCCCCTAAACCGTTACGATCAGCCTGTTGTGCTCACAGTCTGGGGCCCTGTGTGCTTTCTTACTCAGTACTCATCACCGTGCCTTAGCACAAAGTCCTAAATAAATTTCTACTATATAAATCCATAAACTGGCCGGGCGTGGTGGCGCACGCTTGTAATCCCCCCGCTTGGGAGGCGGCGACAGGAGGATCGCGCAGGTTCGAAGCCAGCCGTGCTGGTTTAAGAGACCCTGTTTCCAAATAAAAATATAAAAATGGGTCTGGGAGTGTAGCCCGGAGGTAAAAGGGCTTCCAGGAACCCCAGTACCACCAAAAATCTTAATAATAAATAAAATAAATCCATAAACTGCTGACATGAATTTTAACTTGCCCACTTTCTAACTTGACCGATTTGAACCATGCCCCCATTAACACTTTCCTTTGTCTTTGCCCACGAAGCTTTCATAAATAATAAAGCTACCACCTTAAATGTTAGCTCTGTAAGTTTATACCCAGGCTGCCGTTGCTCCAGCAACTCGCCCTGCCCTCCACTCCCCTTGGTGCCTCCTTCTAACCAAAGAAAAGATGAATGCACTGGGCCAAGGTTTTTTCTTTTTTTAAGGGGAAATTTCCCATGTGTACCTGAGAGTAAAGCCGAGGACCATAATTATTCAATTATTCTGAAGTTGTTTAAGAAGAGATCATTTGCCTGTTGCTCAGAGAAATACCACCATGCCGTCTGAGTTAATAAAACTTTATAATCAGCTGTATTTAAAAAGCATGATGCCTGTTCAGGACTGAAATCAAATCTCTTTAAACAGGACCAGACAACTTTAAAATAATTCCAGTTTAAAATCACTTTGTGCAGCTGGGCGTGGTGGCGCACGCCTGTAATTCCAGCATTTGGGAGGCTGAGACCGGAAGATCGCGGTTCACGGACAGCCTCAGCTACTTAGTGAGGCGTTTCGCAACTCAGTGAGACCCTGTTTCAAGAATAAAGAATAAAAAATTGAGCAGGGGGTGTAGCTCGGAGGTCGAATGCCTCTGGGTTCCATCCCCAGACCCGCAAAAAAAAAAAAAAAAAATCACTTGGTGCAGATATTTATGAAGATGCTGAAAAAGGTCTCAAGGAGCACAAACGACAGAGATACACACAGCAGCTACTTTCCAGAAGATGCTCAAAAGATAGCTTTAACATTATTGGTAAAGTTTTACTTTTTAACACAGAGGTGTGATAAAAGCATTTCTTGTGATATTCAGAAAACCCATTTTTAACCAGCCTTGCCTTAAAACAAAATCCCAGCTGCAAAGGAATCAAACAATTCCCTCTCTAAAGCCCATGTTTTTCAAATGCTAGCTTTTATACTAATGTCTTCAAGGACTTGCTGAATTTATACCCCTGGCCAGTTTTATAATATGGATATTTAGTATTTATATTTATGCCATTCTATAAAGGAAAGTCACAGAATTCATACCTGCAGCCAAGCAACCTGAAGGATTTCAGATGAGAACTCAGCAAGGCACGTTCCGCACCAATGTGGAGATGCGGAGAAGAGTAGGAATGAAGGCAACTGTCTCCTGTCTTACGGGGGAAAGCCTAAAATACCAAGCAGCTCTCTCTCCTCCCCCAAGCGTCAGAAGGTGAGTCAGAGCTGGAGGCAGGAATGGGGCCCATGTGTCAAGCCGCCTGTGCGAGGCTCCTTCCTGCCTCCTCCCGGGAATTCTCGGCCCTCCCCGGCCTGATGCGAATTCTCAAGATGTCTCAAGCGAAGAAGAGGTGGTTATTCATTCCGGGAGCGCCTGCTTCCCCGCCTTTCTCAAGGGAGCAGAGACTGGGGGCCTTTGTGAGTCCACGCATAACAACGACGGAATTGCAGTTCCAGACACACACAACTTCCCAAAGAATACAGCACCTTTGTTCCCCTCGGTTTAAAGGGCAGGAAATTAGCAGAGAGGAGTTTTGACTTGTTCGGTGTTCCCTGTGGCAGAGCTGAGTCTCAGGCATGAAGCCTCTCTCTCAATGGACTTGTGCAGTCTCAGGGGAGTCCAACACTCCACTCCACTTCTGAATGGCTACTTAGTGGGTAGGAATCCCGGGAAAGCTCTGGCTTAAATATCTTGGTCCATATTACTTTCAGGCCAGTAAGAATCAGGAGTTGGCTCTGACTCCATTTTTTGCATCTGTCAAAGGTAACGCGCTCCATCTACTTCTTACAAACCATAAGAAACAACTAACGAGTTAACACATGCCACATGCCTCGAGGTCCTACGGGGTGGAAAGTACGGGGTGGTTTAAAAACAACAACAAAAACATCCCTGCACAGATAAACTGCCGTGTAAGTCGCGCCTCCTCCCTTGCCTCAGGGATGCCCAGTTATCATAACACTGGCCGGCACCGTGAGCAACACCCACCTAAATACAATATAGTTATACAACCACTTAAGGCGGCTACGCCCCCCCCCACCCCCCGCGCACACAACTCAACTTCGCTCCGGAGCAAAGCACTTAAATTTGAAAAAGACATTTGTTAGCACGGTGCACGCCGATCTACCACCGCGGAGACGCTCAAGTGGAATGCTTGGCATCGCTGGAAGTCAAGTTGTTTCTACCGCTGCACCCCAAACCTTCGGAAGATGCAGAAAGCCGCGGGGCTGGGCGCCGGCGGGGGTGACGGCGGGTGAGGAGGCAGGGAGGCCCGAGGGTGAGGAGGCTGGAGGCCGGCGCGGAGGGGAGGAGGTGCTGGGGACCCCGGCCAGGGCGTCGCGGAGCTGCAGGACTGCGCGCCAGGGTCCGGCGGGGAGAGGGGGCGCCCCGACCTCTGCCCGCACCCCGCGCCGCCCCGAGGGCTGCAGCCCGCCCGGGGGCAAAGGCACAAAGTTTCCCGAGCCGAGTGCGGCGCGCGTCCTCGCCCGGCCCCCCGCACCCGGCTGCGGCCCCTACCCCGGCGCGGCCCCAGGGCTCGGTCCTCCTGCGCGCTGGGCTGCCGGCTTCTGCGGCCCGGAGGGCGCCGCGCCTCCGCCTCCGCCAGCTCCTGCCCTCCCGCTCCTCCTCCCGCTCCGCCTCCCGCTCCTCCTCCCGCTCCTCCTCCCCCTCCTCTTGCTCCTCCTCCCCCTCCTCTTGCTCCTCCTCCCCTCCTCCTCCCCCTCCCCTCCCCCTCCCCTCCTTTCCTCTCGCTCCTCCTCCAGCTCCTCCTCTTGCTCCTCCCCCCCTCCTGCTCCCCCCCCCCCTCCTGCTCCTCTGCCTCCTCCTGCTCCTCCTCCACCCCCTCCTCCTCCTCCTCCCGCTCCCGCCCGGGCCCCCAGAGCCGCTCACGCTCCCGAGGGCCGGCGGGGGCGCACCCAGGGCTGGGTGGCAGCGGTCCCCGCGGCACCCTTGGGCCCAGGGGCCCCAGAGTCCTCCCTCACCTGTGTCGCACGCGTGGAGCCCCGGTCCCCACTTGAGAGTCTCCTACAGGCGGGGTTAGAGGGGGCGCAGTGGTGGTGAACTAGGAGGTTGCTTGCAGGATGCAAGAGGATTAAAGACAAGAAGAATGTCTTAATGTGGAAAAGGTGTGAGCTCCGCAGATCGTGACTAATCACCGCCTCTCACCCACCCCCGTCCAGCGTGCGGGACCCAGGAATGGGGCTGGAGGGTTGAGGGAAATAAGTCTCAGGACCACTGTTAGGGACTTGGACAGGTGTGGGCCGTTTAGAGAACTGTGCGCAGCTGTATTGTCGGAGACTCAGGCCTTCCGAGCTTCCGTGCTCCCAAGTAGACACCTGAGCGTGAGTGTGTGTTTATTCCTTGCCGGGGATTGAACCCAGAGGCATTCTATCTCTATGCTATACCCCCCACCCCAGCCCTATGTAACTATTATTTTGTGTGTGTGAGTGTGTGTGTGTGTGTGTGGTACTGGGGATGAAACCCAGAGGCTTTCTACCTCTGGGCTACACTCCCAGACTTATTTTATACTTTATTTGGAAACAGGGTCTAAGTTGCTGAGAACCTCACTAAGTAACTGAGGTTGGCTTTGAACCTGTGCGATCCTCCTGTCTCAGCCTCCCAAGCACGAGGATTACAAGCCTGCACCGCCACGCCTGGCTTGTAATTTTATTTTGAAACACAAAGTTACCACACTCTAGCCTCAAACCTGGGTCCTCCTTGCCTCAGCCTCCCAAGCACTGGGATTACATTGCTTTTTTTGTGTGTTTGTTTTTGTTTTTCGTTGCTGCTGCTGTTGGTTTTTTTTTTTTTTTTTTTTTTTTTTTTTTTTTTTTTTTTTTTTTTGGTACTGGGGTTCCTGGAAGCCCTTCTATCTCCGGGCTACACTCCCAGACCTATTTTATATTTTTTAATTTGGAAACAGGGTCTCTTAAGCCAGCGCGGCTGGCTCCGAACCAGCGCAATCCTCCTGTCTCCGTCTCCCAAGCACGGGGATTACAAGCGTGCGCCACCACGCCCGGCCGTTTTTTTTTTTTTTTTACTATTTTTTTTTCAATTTTTTAATTGATGCATTGTGTCACACATCTTAATGGAGACAGTGGAGGCACACATCCTCACATCACTCGATTAGCCCTTACCCAATTCCTACCCCATTCCCTCCGTCCTCCCTCTTTCCCATGTTTGGCTTAGTGACTGACTTTGTGAATGTACGTCATGAACAGTGGGGTATTTCCCTCTCCCCCCCCCCATGCCCCTCAGTTAGGTCTCCTTATAAGCTCATCTATAGTTTCTCCTCCTTTATCTAGAAGTCCTCCTATGACCCATTTTCTCCCTAGCTTCTGCAAATTAGGGAGAGCATCTGATTTATTTGTTGTGACTGGCTAAACTCACTTAGGTGTGCCCCTTTGTGACACGAGTAGATGTGAAACGGACTTTTTTTTCTTTTTTGAAGCCCAGCCCCGCTCTCCCTTCGGCCTTCAGCAGGTGAGGGCCACACTGGAGGGGTATCAGTGACTTCTCTTGGCTCTGCAGTGAGTCAGACACCCAGAAGTGCTGACTCCCTGCCCAGTCCTGTACTCACCAGATCCAACTCCTCACCGTTGTGAGTTGTTGGCATCAGAACTGCTGAGCAGCCAAACAGCCGTCACAGGTCTGGGGGAGGGGGAGCTTGACGCAGCTGGGTTACATCTCTTTCCATCAAGAAGCAAAAGCTTTGCTCCTCCCATGCTCTTCCTGGTCGGTACAGGCCTGCAGGATTCAGACTCATCCTGTGGGTGCTGGATATCTAGAAGTTTTGTCTGCTTTCCAGACAAAAATATAACACCAAAGGCATTAGTGATAATCTTGGGAGAGCTAAAAAGGCCTAGACAGGGGAAATTTATTTTTGCTTTCACTTAAAAAAAAAAAAAGCTTTAAAATTTGCTTTTAGGAAAAATTAACCTTTCTATGAGAGAAGGTAGAATTTAACTCTAAAAGTTTAAATCTTGCTTAGGAAAGGCATCTTCCCAGCAACTATAATGTTCCAGCAGTTCGTAGAATGACTTATTTTTGACATGTTGCTGCTAAAATAGCAAAATCTCTAATGAAAATGATGGCATGTCGCTTTTATTTCAGCTTCTCCCCCTATGTCCTTCTTTTAGTCAATTCAGTGACTCAGCAGCATAAACAAGATACACCCCTCTCCAGATTCCAGCTTGTCTGTTACACAGGTTTCCAGAACTCACTCTCGGCAGTGACAAGGAGCTGGGCATCTCCATGGACCAGGAAACTAAGCCCACGGTGAAGAATCAGCGAAGAGGAGGGGTGGGCTGAAAGAGCTCGTGCTGAGGGCCATGTCTGCGTAAAGATCTAGGAGATTAAGTAGGAAGAGGTGGCTGAAGTCAGTGGTACCATGTGAGGACGGTACACCTGTGCTTGTGGCAGAGGAGGGGCTTCATGTCGTTGTGGAATGAGGACGTGTGCCCGCTTATATTTGTCTCTACCAAAAAATAAAATTTGAAATGCAATTTGAAGGCATGTCCTTTCCAGACTGTCTTAACTTTTCTCTGCATGATGACCAACATGGTCTATATCACTGTCCAACGTGGTGGCCTCACTGGCCTCAGTTACTGAGCACTTGAAATGTAACTAGTGTGACCAAGAAACTGCACCTGTAACTTTAATCCATTTAAAATTAGATACCTTACAAGACAGCACTGTTTTCTTCTTTATTTTTTGTGGTACTGGAGATGGAACCCAGGAGTATTCTATCTCTGAACTACACCCAAACTTATTTTATTTTTATTTGGAAACAGGCTCTCAGTAAGTTGCAGAGGGCCTAAGTTGCTGAGGCCGGGCTGCGAACCTGGGATCCTCCAGTCTCAGCCTCCCAAACAGTGAAATTACAGGCGTGTACCACAATGCCTGGCTCAGGGTAGCACTGTCTGAACTATCAATATGTGAGTTTATAGGTGTCAGCTTTTTTAGGGGCCATCTGCTACAAAAGTACAATTTGTCTGTGCGCATTTGTGTGCTCCTGGCTACAAGTAAATAAGTGCTTTTGCACAGGGCAGCATCTGTGTGAGATGAGAGCTGGCAGGATTAGACAAGTAAGCCGCAAGTGGAAACCTCTACTCTGATTAGCCTCTGATAAGTCTTTCCTGAAAATATTTTCCTTAATTACTTGGGAAGTGACTGCTCCTTACAGACTTTAATGGGTTTCTCAGAAAGAAAAGCTGCATCTTAGCCGGGCATCGTGGTGCACACTTGTAATCCCAGCATTTGGGAGGTTGAGACCATAGGATCGCGGTTCACAGACAGCCTCAGCTACTTAGCAAGGCCCCTTGTGACTCAGTGAGACCCTGTTTCAAAAGAATTAAAAATAGGGCTGGGGATGTAGCTCAGAGGTAGAATCCCTTGGCTTCCATCCTCAGTACCTCAAAAAATAATAATAATTTTGAGGTAATAAATTTGTCATATTACAAAGAAAAAGAGGAAAATAGAAGGGAAACATCACCCATCATTTTATTACTTAACAAAATAATGATTACCATGATGGAAATTTGTTTTTATCTCTGAAAAAATGTTTACATTACACAGTAATAATCATACGGTTTGGCTGGACGTGGTGGCGCACGCTTGTAATCCCCGCGCTGGGGAGGCTGAGACAGGAGGATCCCGCAGGTTCGAAGCCAGCCTCAGCTACTTAGTGAGGCTCTCAGCAACTTAGTGAGACCCTGTTTCCAAATAAAGTATAAATTAGGTCTGGGAGTGTAGCCCAAAAGGCTGGAGATTGCCCTCTGATATGAAATGCTACCTATATCCTCTCAAACTGCTGAATATACAGATGAAGGAGTAGAAAGTGAACCATAGGCAGATAAGGGTCCCAGATTGGTTAAAAGACAACATGTAACCTACTATGTTGCTCATCTACTGTTTAGCCAAATAGGAGCAAACCTGTTCTGCCAGAAACCTCCGATAATACTTGAGCAGACCCAAGATGCATACTTTGTTGTAAGCATATCCCCTACACAGAGTGTTTCCCAAGCTGAGGGCAGTGTCTGGCTACATCCTGGATGCTATTGAAGAGTATCCTCTTTCATCAGAGGGCCTCGAGGCTTCAGGCTGCCTACATCCACCGCACCTTACCACAAGTGCTGGAAACCCAATGCTTGTCTTCCCTCTTCGAGTTTCCATGGCGACACAACAGTTTACTTCCCCCCCAAGTCTAAGCCATGGTTATTTTTAACTGGAAAACTCTGAGCCAGGTCACAGCTGGGATCTGGATGATGCAATGACGTCTGTAGCCACCCTTCTCTCCCACGAACGCCTTCTTTTCTGCACCAGCTGGGGGCGGAGGCACTGCTGGGAGATTATACTCTCAAAAGTTTTATTTATTGTTTTGCTTTGCATTGTGAAGAGATGCTCTTAGATCTGACAGGTGTCCTGAATTTGAAGCTACGCACGCCCAGAACTAGGTAAAGATTTTCCTGGAGAGGAAAGCCAGGAAACATTGACTCTGCAATCAGCTGGCTGTGGCTGGAGTTGAGGGCTCCTGCCCCCAGAAAAAGAGATTTAGTTCCTGAGCATTGCCTTTGGTTAAAAAGATTCCTAGCCTGGCACCCAGAGTGGTGGCTTGCACCTGTAATCCCAGGACTTGGGAAGCTGAGACAGGAGGATGGTAGGTTTGCAGCCAGCCTCATCAACTTAGCGAGGCCCTCCACAACTTAAACCCTAATTCAAAATAAAAAATAAAATAGGGCCGGGCGTGATGGCACATGCTTCTAATCCCAGATTTTGGGAGACTGAGACGGAAGGATCACAGTTCATGGATAGCCTCAGCTACTTAGTGAGGCCCTTTGCGACTCAGTGAGACCCTGTTTTAAAATAAAGAATAAAAAATAGAGCTGAGAGTGTAGCCTGGAGGTAGAATGCTCGTGGGTTTCATTCCCAGTACCACAAAAAGTAGGGCTAGGGATGTAGCTCAGAGGTAGAATACCCTCTGAGGCATCCCCAGTACCACAAAACAAAAAAGTTCCTGCCAGTCTTGGTGGTATGTGCCTGTAATTTCAACTTCTTGGAGGGCTGAGGCAGGAGAATCACAAATTGTAGGGACAGCCTTGGCAACTCAGCAAGATCCTGTCTCAAAAGGGGGTTGAGGGGCTGGGGGTGCAGGTCAGTGGTAGAGCCCTCCCGAGTTCAGTACCCAGTACTGCAAAGCAAAAAAGGTTCCTAACAAAGGGACAAAAGTGGAAACAGGCAGAAGAGCTGTCATTCCACCCTCCAAAGCAAACAGCAGTTCCTTAGTCAGGCAATTAGAAACAGATAAAGCCGTTCTACTGGGGGCAGGAGCCAGAGCCCTCAGCTCCAGCCACAAACAGCTGATAGCAATGTCAACCTTTCCTAGCTTTCCTCCCCAGAGTTGGTCGAGATACTGCTGTCCTCCCTCTGTTGCTGGAAGTTCAGATCAATCCATCTTTTTTTTTTTTTTTTTTTTTTTGGTGATACTGGGGCTGGAACCCTGCCAGAGGCTTTCTACCTCCAGGCTATACTCCCAGACCTATTTTATACTTTGGAAACAGGGTCTACGTTGCTGAGAGCCTCACTAAGCAGCTGAGGCTGGCTTCGAACCTGCGTCACCCTCCCAAGCACTGGGATTACAAGCGTGCGCCACCATCTTGAAAGCCCTGGTTTGGCAGCCAGTGTCTTCAAGGCATTTCTGAACTTTTCACCCTTTCCAGGTTTTTTTTTTTTTTTTTTTTTTGGTGGTACTAGGGTTCCTGGAAACCCTTCTACCTCCAGGCTACACTCACAGACCATATATATATATATATATATATTTTTTTTTTTTTTTTTTTTAAACAGGCTCTCTTGCGCCAGGCATGGTGGTGCACGCTTGTAATCCCCGCGGCTTGGGAGGCTGAGACAGGAGGATCGCATGGGTTCGAAGCCAGCCTCAGCTACTTAGTGAGGCTCTCAGCAACTTAGTGAGACCCTGTTTCCAAATAAAATATAAAAAAGGTCTGGGAGTATAGCCCGGAGGTAGAAAGCCTCTGGGTTCCACCCTCAGTACCACACACAAAAAAAATAAATAAATAAAAAAATAAACAGGGTCTCTTAAGCCAACAAGGCTGGCTTTGAACCTGTGCGATCCTCCTGTCTCCGCCTCCAAGCGTGGGGATTACAAGCGTGCGCCACCATGCCCGGCTTTTGTTTTGTTTTTTTTTTTTTTTTAAGAGGAAAAAAAACTATTAAATTACCCTGAAAGTTACCCAATTTATCTTTGGCAACTTTCCTAAGAGTAGAAACTAAAACATATACTTCTTAGTCCCAGCAACTCACAATCAGTTTTCTTTTAGGAGACACTGACTGTACACGTTAAATTCCAGCCAGGTGTAGAGCACACTCCTGTAATCTCAGTACTTTGGAGGCTGAAACAGGATGATCACAGGCTCAAGACCAGACTCAGCAATTTAGGGAGACTCTTAACAACCTAGCAAGACCCTATTTTAAACAAAAAATAAAACACAGCTGGAGGTGTCGCTTGGAGGAATGCTCCTGGATTCAATCTACAGTACAAAAAAAAAAAAAAAAGTTCTGAGCTGGGCACAGTGACACAAGGCTTTAGTCCTAGCTACTAAAAAGACTGAGGCAGATCAGCCAAGCACAGAAGGAGAAGGGACATATGTTTTCTCTAATATGCCCAAACTAGAGAATATTAAAGATACCAGAGGGATTCCGGATAATGGAGGGGAAACCTCAGCAAAGCTAGAAAGGAAGGGTAGGAGAGGAAGAAGGCTGAGGTTGATTAACTGAAGGAGCTACATTCAATTATGTGAGTAAGTGTGAATGTAGCATGGTCAACCTGGACACTCATTGTTGGGAGCGGGAGAGGGGGTAAGGAAGGGGAAGCGGGCAGAGGGGGCACCAAATTCTGTGTGTGAACGTATGCTACTTTCAATATGACCCACATTTAAAAAATACGTCTGAGGCAGAAAGTGCTGCAGTTCTAGGCCGGACCCTCTCTCAAAATTAAAAAAAAAAGGGGGGGGCAGGAACATAGCTCACTGGTAGCACACTTGGCTAGCATGTGTGAGGCCCTGGGTTCAATCACCAGTACCACAAAAATAAAGTTTCCACAGCCCCAAGTCCATTACAGGGATTACAGATGTGTGCCACCATGCCCAGGTAGCTGGGCCACCTTTTCTACACAAGGGCACTGGAATGGCAGCATCCCACTGTGCCAGCGATGGTCCTTTGTGGCAGACCTGAGAGAGGTTAGCCGCATCTAAGTACATTGGAAAAGAAAGCAAAGTAGTTCAAACAAAAAGCCAGGTACCTACAAGTTGTAGACGTTTTTTGTTGTTAATAATGACGCAGTGTAGCTGGGCGTGGTGGTGCATGCTTGTAATCCCAGAGCTTGGGAGGCTGAGAAAGGAGGATCACACAGGTTCAAAGCCAGCCTCAGTTACTTAGTGAGGCTCTCAGCAACTTAGTGAAACCCTGTTTCCAAATAAAGTATAAAAAAATCGGTCTGAGAGTGTAGCCCGGAGGTAGAAGAGCCCCTGGGTTCCATCCCCAGTACCACACACACACACACAAAAAAAAAACACCAATAATGACACAGAGTATCAAGACATCCTTAAAAATGGATGGGTGAGTCGGGTGTGGTGGCACACACTTGTAATCCCAGCATTTGGGAGGCTGAGACAAGAGGATTGCGGTTCGCGGACAGCCTCAGCTACTTAGGCTCTCCACAACTTAGTGAGACCCTGTTTCAAAATAAAGAATACAAAATAGCCGGGCATGGTGTAGCTAAGAGGTCAAGTGTCCCTAGGTTCCATCCCCAGACCCGAAAAAAAAAAAAAAATGGATGGGTGAAGATAGGCGTGATGGCGCACGCTTGTAATCCCAGCGTTCAGGAGGCTGAGACTGGAGGATCATGGTTTGTGAACAGCCGCAGCTACTTAGTGAGGCCCTTAAATAAAAAATAGGGCTGGGAATGTAGCTGGGAGGTAGAATGCCTCTGGGTTCCATCTCCACTATCACAAAAAAAAAAAAAAAAAAAAAAAAAAAAGATGAGTGATATTCGAGGGAGCTGTTTAGAACACTGCTTGAGCCAGCGAGGTCTGGATCAGTCCACCGGGTAGCCAGGCCACTACTGGGGCCGTCAAGAGTGGGATCGGTACTTGCAACGCGGCATGCACAGAGGAATATCGCAGAAAATAAAAATCAGATGCTTCCCCTAATCAGCAATAACTAGGAGGAAAGGGGCAACAGGAAGAAAGAGGTCGAGCTATAGAAAGGGCCCTATAGTGAAGCAACTAAGGTGACCAATCAGAGGGTATGGAATAGGGGAGGATGGAGCCTCTTTAAAACACAGGTGGTACATAAACAAATGTATCAAAGTTAATCCCCAAACAAGCATGGGATCGAGGGAGGGGGAGGGAATGGGATGGGGGCTGGATGAGGGCTAATTGGATGATGTGTGCTTGTATATCCTCTCAAGTCTTGTACTCCAATGTGATATATGACTACAATGCACCAATTAAAAAATAAAAAATTGAAAAAGAAAAAAAAGAACACAGAAGTACTCTCCTGATTAGAGAGTGAAAAAGTGTTTCAGAAATAAATATGAATAAGCCTTCAAAACTGCTCTGTATAATTTGGCCCCGCATCCCCCCCACTCCCACCAGAATCTGAGATCAAACTCTGGGCTTCACACATGCTAGACAAACACCCTCTGAGCCCCCAGCCCCTCCATTCTTCACAATGGAGGTTTTAGTTCTCTTATGGCATACCTACATATTTCCTAAAGAGTGACTTACCACTCTCCCCTTTCCCAGGTAACCCACAAGATTTCAATGACTGGTGTTATTTTACTGAAGTGCAGATTTTTTAAAGGGTAGAGAAAGGGATAAACCAGAAAAGGATAGAAGCTGGGTATTAATGGAGCATGCCTGTAATTCCAGGACTCAGGATGTTGAGACAGGATTGCAGGTTCAAGGTCAGCCTCAGCAACTTGGTGAAGTCTTTAGTAAATTAGTGAGACCATGTTCCAAATAAAAAAATAAAATAGGGCTGGGAGTAGAGCCCAGAGGCAGAACACTCCTAGGTTCAATCCCTAGTACCCCCCAAAAAAAAGATAACCTGTGATTATTTCATATTAACTAATCTATCAAGAAAGTCTTGGTCAGCGGGTGTGGTGGCAAACACTTGTAATCCCAGCATTCGGGAGGCTGAGACAGGAGGATCGTGGTTTGAGGACAGCCTCAGCTTCTTAATGAGGCCCTCTGCAAGTCATTGAGACCCTGTTTCAAAATAAAGAATTAAAAAATAGGGCTGAGCAAAATATGGAACCAACCCAGATCTCCATCAACAGATGAATGGATAGCAAAACTTTGGGAAATACACACAATGGAATTCTATTCAGCCATAAAGAAGAACAAAATTATATCATTTGCAAGAAGATGGAAAGTCCTGGAGAGCATTATGTTAAGTGAGATCAGCCAAGCACAGAAGGAGAAGGTACATATGTTCCCTCTAATATGCCCAAACTAGGAAACACAGAGGATACCAGTGGGACTCCAGATAATGGAGGGGAAATATCAGCAAAGTTTGAATGGAAAGATAGGAGAGGAGGAAGGCTGATCTTGATTAATGAGGGTCTATATCCGAATATGTGTAAAATTATGAATATGACATGGTTACCCTGGACAACCATTGGTGGGAGGGGGGAAGGGAAAACAGGGGCAGGGAGGAGATGGCACCAAATATAGTTTAAATGTATACCATTTATGTTCAATGAAAAATTTGTTTAAAAAAAATAGGGCTGGGGTATAGCACACAGGTAGAATGCCCCTGGGTGGTTCCATCCCCAGTACTGGGGGAAAAAAAAAAAAAGTGGTGGTCTTTGAATACAGGGAAAGAGACTTGTTTTCTATTTCCCACCACTGGAAGAAAAGGCTATGCATTAAACCCCACCAGAAATTTTTAATGTTCAATTAAATTTAAAATGTCCTAATAGCAAAAGGGCCTTCTCAGGGGCTAAGTTTCAAGAGTAAAGGAGCTAAGTTTCAGAGTAAACTCTCCTGAGCTGATCTGGACTAGGAGAGGTATCTATCTATCAGTGTAACTGGCTATGGCAAACCCTGCCTAGAACAAAGGAAAAAGATGCATTGCTCCTGGAAAGGCCCTTCCTTGCTGGAGGTGGTTGTTAGTACTAAGCAGCAGCCTTGTCTACATGACAAGAGCATGGAAGGAAATAATGATTAAAGAGCCACATGGGGAATACCAGTAAGTGTTTTTCTCTTTTAAGTGCAAAAAGTTATTGACTCAGCAACTCCTTTCAAGAGTAGTCTTCACCCAAAATATAGCTAGACCTTTGAGAAACCCCCTAGGAACAAGACTTAAATTTTACAAAGTAGGGTTTACCACAGCAATAATAACTCTGCTTTCTAAAACTTAGTCATTGTAGCTTTGTTTTTTTTTCTTTTTTTTTTTTTTTTTTTTTTTTTTTTTTTTTTGGTGGTACTGGGGGTGGAACCCAGAGGCTTTCTACCTCCGGGCTATACTCCCAGACCCATTTATATTTTATTTGGAAAACAGGGTCTCACTAAGTTGCTGAGAACCTCACTGAGTAGCTGAGGCTGGCTTTGAACCTGTGCAATCCTCCTGTCTCAGCCTCCCAAGCGCGGGGATTACAAGCGTGCGCCACCACGCCCCACTTAGCTTTGTTTTCTGATCATTATTTTCCTTATCAAATCTACTGATCCCACCTGCTTTTCAGCACTGCTCAGCTGGTTCCAAGGTTCCATCAGTCTGCCACTACCATCCTCCCACTCTAACTACAACAGCTACCCCTTGTGTTCTAGCCAAATACATCTCTTGGCACCATTCTCTAGGCTCCCACTGCTGCCTCCTCATCCCCCGCCCCCATGTCTGGAACCGTCTCCCACTTCCATCTGCCATTTTTCCCTCTCTTGATTTTATCATTGGCTCAAAAGCCCACCTCCCCCAGAAGAATTCCCTAATCAACATGAAGGACTCTTGAAACTCTTTAAGCATCATCTGGCTACTGTGTCCCAAATTTTCAGAACAGGAATTGCCTTTCATGGGTAAAAGGCAATCCCTTTACAACCAACCAGGGTGATCTGGGGTGATGAAATGCTTTTGTTTTTTTCTTTTTTCTGGTAGTGATACTGGAGATTGAACCCAGGTGCATTCTACCTCCAAGTTACACCTCCAGCCTTATTTTATTTGCTATTTTGAAACAGGACCGAGAACCTGCAATCCTCCTGTCTCAGACTCCAAGTACTGGGATTACAGGTGTATGCCCACACCAAGCATAAAATACATTTTTTTTTTTTTTTTGGTACTGTACTGGGAATTGAACACAGGGACAGTCTACCTCTGAGCTACATTCCAGCCTTGTTTTATTTTTTACTTCCAAAACAGGGTCTCACTAAATCCGGGTGTGGTGGAGCACGCTTGTAATCCCAGCATTTGGGAGACCGGAGGACTGCGGGTCGTGGACAGCCTCAGCTAACTTAGTGAGGCCCTCAACAACTTAGTGAGATCCTATTTCAAAATAAAGAATTAAAAGAAAAATTGGGCAGCGGGGTGTAGCTCAGAGCTCGAATGCCCTTGGGTTCCATCCCCAGACCCGCAAAAAACAAAAAACAAAAAACAACAACAAAAACAGGGTCTCACTTAAGTTGTGGAGGATCTCACTAAGTAGCTGAGGCTGGCATTTAACCTGTAATCCTCCTGTCTCTGCCTCCCAGTACTGAGATTACAAGCATGCGCCACCACGCCTGGCATGAAATGCATTTCTTTTCTTTTTTTTTTTTTTTTTTGGTACTGGGATGGAACCCAGGGGCATTCTATCCCCAAGCTATACCCCCAGCCCTATTTTCTATTTTTTATTTTGAAACAGGGTCTCACTGAGTTGCAAAGGGCCTAAGTAGCTGAGGCTGTCTGTGAACTGCGATCCTCCTGTCTCAGCCTCCCAAATGCTGGGATTACAAGCATGTGCTACCACGCCCAGTCATGAAATGCATTTTTTTTTTTTTTTTGGTGGTACTGGGGGTGGAACCCAGAGACTTTCTACCTCTGGGCTATACTCCCAGACCTATTTTATATTTTATTTGGAAACAGCGTCCACTAAGTTGCTGAGAGCCTCACTAAGTAGCTGAGACTGGCTTTGAACCTGTGCGATCCTCCTGTCTCAGCCTCCCAAATGCTGGGATTACAAGCATGTGCCACCACGTCCAGCTGAAATGCATTTT
This sequence comes from Muscardinus avellanarius, assembly GCF_963383645.1. NCBI lineage: Eukaryota > Metazoa > Chordata > Mammalia > Rodentia > Gliridae > Muscardinus > Muscardinus avellanarius. The sequence goes on from NC_137802.1 coordinate 32,707,299, forward strand.
TTAAAGAGATGAGTATGCACCATTTCCACAAGTCATTCATAGAGAACTGAAGTCCTCTACTTGAATGACTTTCATAGAGAACTGAAGTCCTCTCAGATCCTCAGTGTCCTTTTCACTTCTCATCCTTAGAGGATGTCTATAAGCAAGCTGCATGCAAATTGACATCAGTCAAAAGTTTGAGCCAGGTGTGGTGGCGCACGCTTGCAATCCCCGTGCTTGGGAGGCAGAGACAGGAGGATTGCGCAGGTTCAAAGCCAGCCGCGCACGCTGGCTTAGGAGACCCTGTTTCCAAATTTAAAAAAGTAAAAATAGGTCTGGGAGTATAGCCCGGAGGTAGAAGGGCTTCCAGGAACCCCAGTACCACCAAAAAAAAAAAAAAAAAAAAAAAAAAAAAGTTTGAGCAGATGCTCCTAACAAAGCACATACTAATTAGATGTCTGGAGTTAAAGAAATTAAAGAGTCAGCTTTAGAAGTGATTTGTGTAGATTCTGTGTGTGTGTGTGTGTATTATTGAAGATTGAACCCAGGGGCATATTACCTCTGAGCTACATCCCCAGCCCGATTTTATTCATTCTTTACTTTGAAACAGGGTCTCACTAAGTTGTGGAGGACCTCACTAAATAGCTGAGGCTGGTCGTGAACCCAGATCCTCCTATCTCAGCCTCCCAAGTACTGGAATTACAAGCATGCGCCACCATACCCGGCTATTTGTGCAGATTCTAAAGAAGTTCTTTCTTTCTTTCTTTCTTTCTTTCTTTCTTTCTTTCTTTTTTTTTTTTCAGTATTGGGGATGGAACCCAGGGGCATTCTACCTCCAAACTATACCCTCGGCCCTATTTTTTATCCTTTATTTTGTTTATTTTATTTTTTGGTGGTACTGAGGCTCATGGAAACCCTTCTACCTTCAGGCTACACTCCCAGACCTATTTTATATATTTTTTTTATTTGGAAACAGGGTCTCTTAAACCAGCACAGCTGACTTCGAACCTGCGCAATCCTCCTGTCTTCACCTCCCAAGTGTGGGGATTAAAAGTGTGCGCCACCACGCCCGGCGTTTTTATTCTTTATTCTGAAATAGGGTCTCACTGAGTTACAGAGGGCCTCACTAAGTAGCTGAGGCTGGCCATGAACCGTGATCCTCCTGTCTCAGCCTCCCAAATGCTGGGATTACAAGCATGTACTACCACGGTCAGGTGAAAGAAGTTATTTCTACATGCAACTTTGCTTCTAACAGAAATGAGATAACCATGACTATGAGTTTGGCTTCTTACTCTGCAGGAAGGTTTGAGGACCAAGTTTCAGATGTGGTGGGGTTACTCACCCTAGCATCTAGTCAGTCTCATACATGAAGCTGCTTTACTTCTGTTTTAAAAGCAGCTTTTATTACAGGCTAGCTTTTCACCACAAGAAATTAGAGTTCAAGTCTCGATCCCAGCAAAGCTGAGGTTAGTTGCATCATCTCTATCCTCAGAGACTGGGTATCCTGGGAAACCCTGGTAAGAACAGGGTTAGTCCAGGACACATTAGCAGAGATGATGCAGTGTGATGGGGCGGGCATCCAACGCTCTAAGTGTGCTTTATTTACCAGAATACTTGACACACCCACAAATTAAATAGCAAAACATTTTAATCCATTAGTTCTAAAAATAACATAGACATTTTATATCTGGTGCCACCTCCTCAAAAGTCTACTACAGATCAGAGAGTCAGACTGCAAAGTACAAAGCCAGACATTAAAGTCAAAGACACAGCCTGGGACAAGATCATCATCGGGAGATTTTCTTCCTCTTTTCTCACAGGTTGTTGGCTTAAAAAATCCTTAGACGAGAAAGCTTTCTCATGCTCTAAAACCTTTCTCTTTACTTTAAATCTGCCTGCAATGTCTGAAGGCAAAACAGATAATGAGCAAACTTAGCTCTCAAGTATAAGAATGTGAGCTGTGCTCCTGGGACTAAAGACTGATTTGGTTCTATTTCTACCAACACGGTGATGTGAGGTACTATGGTTCTTGTTTTAGTTACAAGAGGTGTTAGAAATGAATGCCCACTCACATTTAATAATAGCTTATGTAGCACACAACTCTGCAGTACAATACCAACAACAGGAGTGTTTTAAAGCAGGGAAGAGAAGAAAGTAGACATTAATACAACTTAAGGTTTTCTTTGTCCATCCCCTTTTTACAATGAGAATTTGGCTTAAAAAAAAAAAAAACCAACACAAAAATTCTTCAGAACGCTTATTTTGTCCTTTGAACCCACCACATTCCAAACTTCTCATGATTCCAAGCCTTCCGAGCCTCAGGCCTTAGTGATGTGTCCTTCTCGGATCAGGAAATCATAGATTTTCCGGGTTTTGTTCACGTCTATCTTGATGAGTGCTCTTGCCTGTGCCAGTCTCAAGCCTCCTTGCTTGTTACACTCATTCAATAGAGCAGATTTGTATTCTAAATAGGCTCCAGGGACCAACCTCACCATCTGACAGAGCTGCAAGATATGGCAAATTTAATAAACATTAACATCTGTCATTCTCATAATTTAATCCAGCAGGTATAGCAAAAACAATAAAAAAGTGACATCAACCTCCAACTATTTATAGCAGCTGTTGAGTGGTTGGACCACATTCCACTTAGTCTCTTCCTCCCTGGAGAGAACACTCCCTAAGGATAGATACCCAGGAAGAAAAGACCAGGAGGTGATGCTAAGAGGGCCTATGGCACAAGCAGGCGGCTCAGGAGCCTGTTTTGTTTTTTAGAAAACACAAGCATGTGTCCCTGAGGAATGAACCAGCCCACTCAGGAGTCAAGCACTAAATGCCCTTAAAGGCCCAGCACCATCCCAACTAACACCTGTCAAGGAAGAGCCACAGGGAACAGGGAGGGTGCAGGTATGTGGATTCTCAAGTGTGAATCACATTATTGTTAGTACTGGCATAAAGGAGTAGTCCCTGATTTTGTGATTGCCTTTCCTCCTTTGAAGAAGAGGTTGCTTTCTTTTTTCTTTTTCTTTTTTTATAGTACAGGGGATGAAACTCAGAGGCATTCTATCTCCATACTATCCCCCTAACCCCATTTTTATCTTTTATTTTGAGACAGGATCTAAGTTGCTGAAGGTCTCCCTAAGTTGTTGAGGCTGCCCATGAACCTGAGATCCTCCTGTCTCAGCCTCCCAAGCCCGGAGATTACAAGCATGTGTCATCATACTCAGCTTGAAGAGATTCTTTAACTGCTTTTTAGCAGTTAAAGACACCAGTTCACCTGCCATTATCTAGCAATGACTAGTCTGAGGTCATCATTATGTGGGTGAAGATAAAAAATGCTTGAAGCCAAAAGCCAAATGTGGTGGCACGCACTTGTAATCCAAGTACTTGGGAGGCTGAGACAGGAGAACCGGAGGCTTGTGACCAGCCTTAGCTACTTATTGAGATCTTTCACAACTTAGTGAGACCCTATTTCAAAACAAAGAATAAAAAATTGAGCTGGGGGTATAGTTAGAATGTAGAATGCCCTTGGGTTCAATCCTCAATTAAAAAACAAAACAAAACTTGTGCCTGTAATCACAGTATTCAGGAGGATGAGACAGAGGACTGTAGCAACTTAGTGTAGGTTGGAGACAGAATGCCCAGTATTTGGGGGTGGGGGACTGGGCTTGGAATTCCAGGGCACTCAATATTTGTTGTTTTTTTTTTTTTTTGGTGGTACTGGAGGTGGAACCCAGAGGCTTTCTACCTCCGGGCCATACTCCCAGACCTTTTTTAAAATATTTTATTTGGAAACAGGGTCTCACTAAGTTGCTGAGAGCCTCACTAAGTAGCTGAGGCTGGCTTCAAACCTGCACGATCCTCCTGTCTCAGACTCCCAAGCGTGGGGATTACAAGCGTGTGCCACCACGCCCGGTGGCACTCAGTATTTGAATCAGATGAATCTGTGACTTTCTTCAGTGATACACAGATAAATATACAATATAATAGACACTTCCTTCTACTCCAAATCTAACCTAATCTTTACTTTTTCTGACTACACCACAACTCTTCTTGTCTGACATGAGCTAATACTATGAAGTGGCAGGTGGGGACTGGCCCAGAGACCTGTAAAGGGGACACATGAGGAGCAGAAAGGAAGTTCTCTGTTGAAGGTGAATTCAGGGCTAGGATACACCCTTTTGAAAATTCTTAATGATGACTCTTATGAGATTTAGGCTAAATTTTAGAAATAGCCAAAAGCAATATGAAGATAAGTAATGGCTGCAATGATAGGTCATGGTATTTTGTGAGTATATGGTGCTGAGGGTTGAACCCACGGCCTCATACATGCTAGGAAAGTGCTCTTGAGCTACATCCCCAGTGCCACAGTATTTTTTTAAATCAAAATTAATATAATTGGAGGCCGGGCGAGGTGGCGCATGCTTGTAATCCCTGTGCTTGGGAGGCAGAGACAGGAGGATCGCGCAGGTTTGAAGCCAGCTGCGCGCGATGGCTTAGGAGACCCTGTTTCCAAATAAAAATGTAAAAATAGGTCTGGGAGTGTAGCCCGGAGGTAGAAGGGCTTCCAGGAACCCCAGTACCACACACACAAAAAAAATTAATATAATTGGGGTTGGGGATATAGCTAGTGTTAACGCACTTGCCCAGCATTGCAAAGCAAACAAACAAAAACTAACATGTCACTATCTATGATGCTGAATTCTTTTGTTTATGTTTATAAGCATGTTATGAAGACAATTCCAAAAATGTTTTAAGTGATGGTTTTATAGCTGGAATAAATGCAGAACTCCTCAAAATGACCATACAGTAAGAAATACCTATTTTTATGTAAAAGTTATTTTAAATTTATAAAAAAAACTTCATTTACCTAATGCACCTAGAGTAGAAACTCAGTAGAGCATCTGACACAAGGTAAATGGTCAACAGCTGATAGTTATTGCTATTACTTATTTTGATTTATTTATTTATTGCAGTACTGGGGATGGAACTCGGGCATTCTACTTCCAAGCTACACCCCAGCCTTATTTTCTATTCTTTTGTCTTGAAACAGGGTCTCACTGAGTTGCAAAGGGCCTCACTAGTTAGCTAAGGTTGTCCTTAAACCGTGATCCTCCTGTCTCAGCCTCCCAAAGGCTAGGATTAAAAGCGTGCGCCACCACGCCCCCCCTATTGCTATTATTTAGTTGACATTATCACAAGAACTTCACCCCAAATAGATACGGTGTCAGAATGATGCAGAGAGTTTTCTGAAACCCGCCAAGGTTAGCTCTTTAGCTCCTGAACTTCTGTGATGAACTAGAGCTGTACATGGATGTTAGACAAAATAGGAACAAAATAGGCTTGATGGTGCAATTTTTTTTTTTCAGTACTGAGGATGGAACCCAGAGGCATTCTACATCCGCAGCCCTGTGTGTGTGTGTGTGTGTGTGTGTGTGTGTGTGTGTGTGTGTGTGTGTGTTACTTGGAATTAAACCAGGGGCATTCTACCTCCAAGCTACACACCCAGCCCAATTTTTTATCTTTTATTTTTGAAACAGGGTCTCACTAAGTTGCAGAGGGCCTCACTAAGTAGCTGAGGCTGGCTGCGACCCCAGATCCTCCTGTCTAAGCCTCCCAAGTACTGGGATTACAAGTGCATGTGTCACCACGCCCAGCTCCCAGCCCTATTTTTTTATTCTTTATTTTAAAACAGGGTCTCACTAAGTTGCAAAGAGCCTCATTAAATAGCTGAGGCTGGCCCAATCCTCCTGTCTCCGCCTCTCAAATGCTGGAATTACAAGTGTGCACCACCACCACGCACATTTGTGATGGGTTCTTTTTTGTGTATATATATATGGCACTGGGAATTGAATCAGGGCATTCTACCTCTGAGCTACACGTGCAGCTCTATTTTTTTTTTCCACTTTTGAAACAGGATCTCACTATGTAACAGAGAGCCTTGCTAAGCTGCTGAAGCTGGCATCAAACTTGCAATCCTCCTAGCTCAGCCTCCCAGGTACCAGGATTATAGGTGTGCACTACCACACCCAGTTTGTAATGGGTTCTTAATAACAGCTCAGCCCTATTTCCTTTCCTTTGAATCCCCTTCTTTTTGATACCTCCTTTTCTTTTTCATTCAGCTTTTCCGTGCCAGGAAGTCCCGTGAGGTTCAAGGGTGGTGCACTCCGTCTACCTACAGACACAAATAGAAAAGAACATATATTTCATAAGTGACAATTAGGTGTAAAGTACAAGGTTCAGTGAATAGACCAGTTAGGTATAGTATCACTATATCCAGCTGTAGGAAAGCTTTACCCACCCCTCAGGTCTGTTTATCTAGCAACATTGGCACTCCAACATTCAATTGAAAATAAAAATAATAGCCGGGCATGGTGGCGCATGCTTGTAATCCCCACGCTTGAGAGGCGGAGACAGGAGGATCGCATGGGTTCAAAGCCAGCCTCAGCTACTTAGTGAGGCTTTCAGCAAAGTATAGCCCAGAGAAAGCCTCTGGGTTCCACCCCCAGTACCACCAAAAAAAAAAAAAAAAAAAAAAAAAAGACCCTGTTTCCAAAAATAAAAAAATAGGTTTGGGAGTGTAGCCCAGAAGTAGAAGGGCTTCCAGGAACCCCAGTACCACCACCACCAAAAAATAAAATAAAATAAAATAAAAAATAATATTTTAAATGGTAATATTTATTTATTTATTTATTTATTTATTTATTTATTTATTTATTGTGGTACTAGAGATGGAACCCAGGGGGATTCTACCTCTGAGCAACACCCCCAGCCCTATTTTTTATTCTTTATTTTGAAACAGGGTCTCACTGAGTTGCAAGGGCCTCACTAAGTAGCTGAGGCTGGCTGCGAACCACGACCCTCCTGTTTCAGCCTCCCAAATGCTGGGATTACAAGAAGTGTGTGCCACCACACCCGGCTTAAATGGTAATTCTCTTTGCTTCTTCTTCTTTCTTCTTCCTCCTCCTCCTCCTCCTCCTCCTCCTCTTCCTCCTCCTCCTTCTCCTCTTCCTCCTCCTTCTTCTTTTTTTTTTTGGTTGTACTGAGGTTCCTGGAAGCCCTTTTACCTCCAGGCTACACTCCCAGATCTATTTTTATATTTTTCTTTGGAGACAGGGTCTCTTAAACCAGCAAGGCTGGCTTTGAACCTGCATGATCCTCTTGTCTCCACCTGCCAAGCGTGGGGATTACAAGCATGCACCACCACGCCTGGCTTAAATGGTAATTTAAAAATGATAGCTGGACCTGGTGGTGCATACCTGTAATCCCTGTACTTTGGGAGGCTGAGAGAGGAGGGTTGAAGGTTTGAAACCAGTCTTGGTAATTAAGTGAGGCAACCTAGCAAGACCCTGTTTCCAAGTAAGAAATAAAATCAAGCTGGGGTTGTAGTCTGGAGGTAGAATGCCTCTGGACTCAATCCTAGTACCACAAAAAATTAATAAAAATAAAAATTATAATTTATGTGTCCTTAACTCTGCCAAAACACACACGATAATACATGCCTCAGCATCAAATATGACTACTCATCTGGGCATGGTGGTGCATGTTTGTAATCCCAGCACTTGGGAGGCTGAGACAGGATTGTGCAGGTCTGAAGCCAGCCTCAGCTACTTAGTGAGGCTCTCAACAACTACTGAGACCTTGTTTCCAAATAAAATATTAAAAAAAAAAAAAAAAAAAAGGTCTGGAAGTGTAGCCTGGAGGTAGAAAGCCCCTGGGTTCCATCCAACCCAGTATCACACACACAAAAAAGAAAGTCTACACCACCGTAGTTGTAACCTATTTCTTTCTATCATGTAGGAGACTCTAAATCCTGAACAGACATCATTCAGTTAAGAAAAGCCACACACTCACTGCCTGCCTTAACAGTTGATGAACAGAAATAACAGCTCTGCAGGAGAGACATTCCCTAATCCTCACCCCTCTGCCAGCAGCACAGGTAAACATGGTAATTAACCAAGAACCATGTGCTTTCAGATCAAAGGCAGACTGTTAGGTCTACAAAAGGCTCTTTTCATTTATTATGTGAGAGAATATGTCTTTTTCAAAGGAGCCCTGTTTACTTGAAATGTCCACACACAAGAACAATAAGCTATTATGTAGCAAAGTAAAACTAAGGTCAACTTACACACCTGAGAAAGAAGCCCAGAGAGGAGGGCACTGGCCAGAGTATGATAGGAAGTTGGTGGGTAAAAATTTTCTGGTTTGAGCCGGGCATGGTGGCACACGCTTGTAATCCCCGCTCTTGGGAGGCTGAGACAGGAGGATCACGCAGGTTCGAAGCCAGCCTCAGCTACTTAGTGAGACTCTCAGCAACTTAGTGAGACCCTGTTTCCAAATAAAGTATAAAATGGGTCTGGGATTGTAACCTGGAGGTAGAAAAGCCCCTGGGTTCCACCCCCAGTACCACCAAAAAAAACAAAAAACAAAACAAAATTCTGGTTTTATTTTGAATGTATATTTGGGATTAGTGTTCAGCTGGGGATAGATGGAGTGAGTTAAGAAACAGAAAAATATATGATAGTATATTAACAGCCAGGGCTGATACTGTAATCTCAATATGTAGGAAGCTGAGATAAGAGGATCACAGGTTGGAAGCCAGCAGGAAGTAACTTAGTAAGACCCTGTTTAAAAATAAAAACTGGGGGAGAGGGGCAGTTTAATTCAGAGATAAAACAAACCTGGTTTCAATCCTTAGTAAAACAACACATACTAATATATTAAGTTTTTTCTTTTAGTACCAGGGATTGAATTCAGGGGCATTCTATCTCTGAGCTAGACCCAGCCCTATTTTATATTTTATTTTAAAAGAGAGTTTCACTAAGTTGTCAAATCCCTCACTAAACTGCTGAGGCTGGCTTCCTGCAATCCTCCTGTCTCAGCCTCTCACGTACTGGGATTACAAGCATGTGTCACCATTCCTGGCTATATTAACAAGTTTTATGGGAAGTGCCTTTAAGCCGGAGTAGAAAAATTTAAGAAATTTGTTGTTGTTGTGCTGGGGATGGAGTATTAGTCAAGCACCATATCACTGAACTACGTTCTCAGCCCTTAAGCTGCTCTGCTGGAAGAGGATTCTCTATAATATCAACAAAGGTGATAAGGACTTTCCCTAAATGCTCAAAAAAGAAGATAAAATCATAAAATCATGTGGTACCTCACAAGTCATCAGAGAGTAGGCTATAATCAATGATGCCAGGCTTTCAAACTTTCATTGTCTTAAAAGCAACTCCAAACTTAATAGAGAGCAAGAGGTCTCCTCAACCTAAATATAAGGAGTGAGGAAGACTAATACCAATTTAGCAAGAAACAGCGAGTGAGTACACATGGTTAAAAGGTAGGACATATTCAAAGAAGTAAAGCTTAGAAAAGGAAAGACCTTAAGTCTCCAACTTATAAGAAATCCTTAAGTTTTTGATAAGATGTTTCTTCCCTCATATTAGATGCAAAGATTTTAATTTATCTCATGGAAGATGCATCTCAAAATCTGTGGTTATATACAATCCCGGTTTGTAAACTCTGGTAAAATAAAGAAGCTACTTGTCTGGCATTCTTTCTTTTTCCCCCTATCTCTGTACTCTTACTCAGGGATATAGGATTGCCCCTATCTGGCAATGAGGATTCTGAATACATACTGATGTTTATAAATGGGGCTAACATGATTGCTAACATGATTCAAGGAAAGTGGGAGAATTACTAAGTCACCAAAACCCTAAGATACAAACTTCACAATCAAGACTTGTCCTGAGCTGGGGTATGAATCAGTGATAGAACACTTGCCCAAGCTTCCACAAGGTCATTAGTTTGATCTTCAGCACCACAGAAAGAAAGATTTGCTCTTGCCTTAATTACCTGAATTTGAAGTCATTGGAATGGATGGAGTCAGCCCAGAATCACTACAACAAAGAAAAAGAATTTTAACTTAGTTGATATCAAAGCAATTTCCAAAAGCCCTTGTAGACTAGCTTCCATTTATCAGGAAGGTTACTTTGTTGTTATTTTCCAGTACTGTGGATGGAACCCAGGGGCATTCTACTTCCGAGCTACACTCCCAGCCCTATTTTTTTAGTCTGTTTTATTTATTTATTAATATTAATATTTGTGTGTGTTGTACTGGGGATGGAACCCTTCTACCTCCGGGCTACACTGCCAGATCTATTTTATATTTTTATTTGGAAACAAGAGTCTCTTAAGCCAGCAGGGCTGGCTTTGAACCTGTGCGATCCTCCTGTTTCTGCCTCCCAAGCGTGGGGGATTACAAGTGTGTGCCACCAGGCCCAGCTGTCTGTTTTGTTTTTGAAACAGAGTCTCACTAAGTTGTGGAGGGCCTCACTAAGTAGTTGAGCCTGGCTGTGAAGTTGTGATCCTCCTGTCTCAGCCTCCCAAGTACTGGGATTACAAGCTTACACCACCATGCGTGGCTAGGAAGGTCACTTTGAAGAGATGTAATGACACAGACTATGTGTTTTACAAGCTACCTCACTATACTGGCAAAGGAAAGAAGATCTACACGTAAGGGGAAAAAAATCCCTCAGAGTGAGAGAGAGAGTGTGTGTGTGACACCAGGGACTGAACACAAGGGCATTCTACTTCTGAGCTATACTTGTTAAGGAGGAAGAGAGAGATAGAGACAGAGAGAAAGAAAGAGAAAGAGACACACAGACACAGAGAGAGAGAGAGAGAGAGAGAGAGAGAGAGAGAGAGAGAGAGAGAGAGAGAGCGCGCGTGCGCGAGCGCACGCATCATATCAGGGATTGAATGCAGGGGCATTCTACCCATTCTACCTCTGAACTATACTCCCAGCCCTATTTTTATTTTGAAACAGCCTCACTAACTTGCTGGAAGCCTTGATGAACTGCTGAGGCTGGCCTTGAGCCTATGATCCTCTTGTCTTACCCTCCCAAGTTCTGGGATTAGAGGCATGTGCCACCACAGCAGGCTTAAGAGCTGTTAAAATGGAACATTACTGACACCATTCACAGAGAAGAGTTAGGAATGTGGTTTGTTTTTTTCTTGGTACTAAGGATTTAATCCATCGGCATTCTACCTCTAAGCTAAATTCCTAGCCCTTATTTTTTTTTTGAAACAGGTCTTGCTAAATGCTGAGGCTAGCTTTGGACCTCCAAACCTTCTGTTTCAGCCTCCCAAGTACTGGACTGTAGGTGTAGGCCATCATACCCAGATAGGAATGTGATTTTCAGTGAAAATCATATCAGTAAATAAGAAAGAAGAGAGAAGGTTTAAGTGGAAGGGTGGTGAGAACACACTAGTTTTTAAAAATAAGATCAAAGTAGGAATACAGAATTACTGGAGGCTAGGTAAGCTTAACTGTCAGTAGTACAACACTGTTTCTGAGATGGACTGCTAAAATCTTTCTGAATTCTTCTACCTCATTAATATTTCTCAGCCATGTGGGTGCCCACAGAAGTATCCGAGAACACAGAGACGCCAAAGCATCTCAGTTGTGCCCCTCTACCTTGGGGTAATTAATTGCTCACATGTCAGCTTGCCGGCGGAGCCACTGCTGGCAGGCACTGCTGTCCTGGATATACTGGAGAACTTCAGAGAGCATGGTGCGTTTAAGGCGTTCCTCCTCCCGAGTCTTCTTCAAGTGATCGTATGTCCTGGCACCTGGGCATGTGGAAAACAGTGTGACTACAACACAATGGAACAGAACTAAAGGGTCTCCTAACTGAACAGAAAACACTTTGTCATTTTTTTTTGGTCTCCATGGCAAAACTGCTTTTATAATTATTCTTAAGTGCCAAAAAGATTTCCCTAGTCTGAAATCACTTTCTTGAAAGTGAAATAATTTTATTCCTTTTTTTATTTAAAAAATTTTGGGGCGTGGTGGTGCACACTTGTAAACCCAGTACTTGTAAACCCAGTGCTCGGACAGGAGGATCACAGGTTCAAGGCCAGCTTCAGCTACTTTGTGCGGCCCTCTGAAACCTAGTGAGACCCTATTTCAAAATAAAGAAAAAACAGGGCTGGAGGTATAGCTCTGAGGTAGAATGGCCCCTGCATTCAATCCTCAGTAACACACACACACACACAAAAAAAAAAAAAAAAATTGGGGGGACAAAACTCACTTATAAAAAAAACAAGAAGCTGGGCGTGGTGGCACACACTTGTAATCCCAGCATTCGTGAGGCTGAAACCAGAGGATCGCGGTTCGCAGACAGCCTCAGCTACTTAGTGAGGCCCTCCACAATTTAGTGTGACCCTGTTTCAAAATAAAGAATTAAAAATAGGGTAAGGGGTGTAGCTCAGAGGTCAAATGCCCCTGGGTTCCATCCCCCGACCGGAAGGAAGGAAGGAAGGAAGGAAGGAAGGAAGGAAGGAAACAAGAGTAGAGCCAGGCATGGTGGCACACGCTTGTAATCCCAGCATTTGAGAGGCTGAGACAGGAGGATCGGGGTTCGCAGACAGCCTTAGCTATTTAGTGAGGCCCTTTGCAACTCAGTGAGACCCTGTTTCAAAATAAATAAAAATTGGCCTCTGAGGGTGTAGCTCAAAGGTAGAATGTCCCTAGGTTCCATCCCCAGTAATGCAAAAACAAAAGTCATTCATATCCTTCTCTCTCTCCAGCACTGAGCTATACCCCCAACTATATATGCTTTTTTAAGACATAAAATGCTACAAACATGCTTTTCCTTAAAAGTAAATTAGAATTACCAAAAGAAAAAAAAAAAAGCTGAGTCCTTTTTTGTGTGTGTGGTACTAGGGGTGGAACCCAGGGGCTTTTCTACCTTTGGTCTATACTCCCAGACCTATTTTATACTTTATTTGGAAACGGGTCTCACTAAGTTGCTGAGAGGCTCACTAAGTAGCTGAGGTTGGCTTTGAACCTGTCCGATCCTCCTGTCTCCGCCTCCCAAGCACTGGGATTACAAGTGTGCGCCACCATGCCTGGCCAAGGGTCCTTTACAACCAGTACTATCTCGTTTCCCCTATTTCCCAGAGGTAGAACAACCAACCACAAGTAACCAAATTTGAATATTGGAGTCTCCACACGCATCTTGCTAAACAGAAGACCTGCAAATGTTGTCTGCATGTTAACAAAGGTATGAAGATTCCCAAATACCACACCAGTGACTTTTTAACTAAGTCCCACAGACTCCTAGGACACCTATGGAAGCATCTTGGCGTGACTGTGAAGGGCACAACAAATACTGGGGCTCTACATCTGATGTTGGCTGCCAAGCTTCCAAAGCAGTTCTACCATCTGTAGACTGGATGCCATGTAAAATTACGTTTGATTTCCACTGTTAAAAGTAAAGAACTATAATACATGAACTTATATCCTAGAGGGGTATGTTAAGAAACACAGCTATTCCAGTACTTGGGAGGGTGAGAAGGGATGAACGCAGGTTCGAGAACAGCCTAAGCAACTTAGCAAGGCTCTCAGTTACTTAGCAAAACCTTGTTTGTAAATAAAAATAAAATTTATGCCTGGAGTGTAGCTTGGAGGTAGAACACCCCTGCATTCAATCCCTGGTACCACAGGGGGGGGGGGGGAAAGGAAAAACAAACAAACAAACAAAAGCAACAGCGGAAGGAGCAGCACAGCTACTTCTTATGTGTAGTGGATGATAGCTTTTAACCATTATGGAGATTTCAAATAGACAGAAGGAAGAAATGCTAAATGTCACTCCAAAAATAGCAAAACAATAAAAACTGCTATTTATTGAGGACTTGCTGTATGTCAAACACTATGCAGTTTTTTGTTTTGTTGCGGGTCTGAGGATGAAACCCAGGGGCATTTGACCTCCGAGCTACACCCCCTGCCCTATTTTTTTACTCTTTATTTTGAAACAGAGTCTCACTAAGTTGCGGAGGGCTTACTAAGTATCTGAAGCTGCCCCCGAACTGCGATCCTCTGGTCTCAGCCTCCCAAATGTTGAGCTTACAAGCTTGTGCCACCACGCCCAGCTTCCACTATGCTGTTTTTAAAACACAATCTCTAAGTTAATCTTTATTCTAATTCTAAGAGTCTAAGAAAACTAAAACTTGAATAGAATTGCAGAGCTGGTAAATAGTGAAGCCATATAATCTAAACTGAAGCTTGTTTAGTTACTTGTTTGAACTTGTTTGGTTACTTGGTTTTTTTTTTTTTGCAGTTCTGGGGATAAAATCAAGGACCTTGACATACATATCACACTGCCTCTGAGCTACACCTTAACTGTCTAGTCATAACTACAGTAATATACTGCTTTCCCTTATGACCTGGGCTCAACTACTAACTAGCTCTTTAATTTCTTTACACTTTAGTTTCTTCATTAAATAGAAGTAACAGTACCTGATATAAGCTTGTTATGAGACAATGAATGACATGAGGATGCAGGTGAAATGGCTCCCAAAGCCTAGCGCATGGCAAACATTTGTAGATGTTAGCTGGACTAATTAAAGCATTAGTGGGGCATGACAGTACATGCCTGTAATCCTAGTACTTGAAGGCTGCAAGTTCGAGGTCAGCCTCAGCTAGTTAGCCAGACCCTGCTTCAAAATAAAAAAATAGGGCTGGGGATGTATCTCAACAGTACAGCGCCCAAGTTCAATCTCCAGTCCTAAAATAAAATAAAAGTATTACTGTACCTCAAGTAAATGTGATACAACCACCACACACAAAAATAAAATAGGGACAGGGGTGTGGCCCAAAAGTGCTCCTGGGCTCAACCCCCAGCACCATGATAAATTAAAAAAAAACAACATAAATAAATAAATAAGTAAATGGGGTATAGTCACTTAGAGGTAACGACCCTGGGTTCAGTCCCCAGTATGTATATATGTATGTATGTATGTATGTATGTATATATATATATATATATATATATATGTATGTATGTATGTATAAAGAACAATCCATGAAAAACTAAATTTAAAAAGGCTGAAGACGCCAGGTGTAGTGGTGCACACTTGTCATCCCAGCCTCTGGGAGGCGGAGACTGGGTGGGGATCAAAAGGCAAAAGCCTCAGGAGACCCTTAGCGACTAGTAAGACACTGCTTCAAATGAAAAGACTGAAAATAGGACCAGGGGTGTAGCTCGGGGGTGCAATGACCCCAGGTTCCACCCCCAATACTGCAAAAAGAAAAGAAAAAAAGGCTAAAGATAAAACCTACAATCATCTCTGTTCTATTACGACTTTTAAGCTCCAAAATGGTATTTATAAGACTAAATAGATGAAACTTTACTGGAAAGATTGAAAATTCATTCCAAAAAAGAAAAACTTGCTTCCAAAAAACAAACAAACAAAAATACACAGCTAGGCGTGGTGGCGCACGCTTGTAATCCCAGCATTCGGGAGGCTGAGACAGGAGGATCATGGTTCCCAGACAGCCTCAGCTACTTATTGAGGCCCTCCACAACTTAGTGAGATCCTGTTTCAAAATAAAAAATAAAAAATAGGGCAGGGGTGTAGCTTGGAGGTTGAATGCCCCTGGGTTCCATCCCCAGACACCCCCTACCCCCCGCCAAATACATAACACCTCAGCAATTCCATGTATGTGTTTGGAAGATACCTACTCTGATATACTATGTAACCAAAGTATACTTACTACAAAAATTGGTAATGCCTGCGGTCCTATATTCTTGGAGCCTCTTGATTTCCCTTCGGAGTTCAAATTCCACTATTTTCCCCAAAAGAACAAATGAGAAAAATTAAAAAAGAACAACAACAACAACAACAACAACAGTATCAACATCAACAAGCACATCCACTGTTAAGCATTTTCAGTAATTCTGTCTTACATAAAATGCTGGGCAATTTCATCTAGGATATCCTTGTTTATGGGTAATATCTTACTAGAAATTCTACCCAGAAGCCAGGCGTGATGGCACATGCTTGTAATCCCAGTACTCGGAAAGCGGAGACAAGAGGATCATGCAGGTTTGAAGCCACTTAGTGAGGCTCTCAGCAACTTAGTGAGACCCTGTTTCCAAATAAAATATAAAAAATAGATCTGGGAATGTAGCCCGGAGTAGAAAGCCTCTAGGTTCCATCCCCAGTAACACACACACACACACACACACACACACACACACACACACACACCTACGAAGGAGCTGAGAAGCCTACTCCAACTGTCTTCCAGCAGCTATCTCCAGATGCAATAGCTGGAATTGTCTCCTGGAAAACTCAGAGCAAATTGGCTGAATTCATTTGTTTACAAAAGCAATGAAATATGTGTATGTGTGGCACTGCAGATTGAGCCCAGGGCATTCTACTTCTGAGTTCCACTCCACTTTATTTTTATTTAAAAACAGGGTCTCACTAGGTTGATGAAAGTCTATTGGCTGAGGATGTCCTGAACCCTGCAATCCTCCTGTCTCAGCCTCCCAAGTACTGGGATTACAAGTGTGTGCCACCGTACACAGCTATGAACGTAGTTTTTTAAAGAAACAAGTTTTTCTGTTCTATTACTCTCAGTAAAAATTTTACTCACACAACCAAGTTCTTTTCTAAAACCTGCCTCTGGTTTCATACTTGATGTAGAACTGATGCAAGGGAAGGACAAAAGCTCTGTGCTCAAGCCCTACTTGGTTACTTTACAGCTTTCTATAGGGACAAAAGAGCATTGTGTTTCCCGTAAACCAAACCAAAGATTTCTGCCTCCTCTGAGCACACAGATCGGATTGCACTGCTTGGGTTATTATGTGACGGAACATTCAAACCTGGGTGCTTTTGAAACTGAGAATGAAGGAAAAGTCTGGGTAATCCATGGGGTGTAGTTCTTTGAAATGACCCATAAGCCAGAGATGATACAAACTGGGACAGGAAGTAAAGGATCAGTCACTCAGTATGAACCACACAAAAATGCCAACCAAACAAGGTGTGTACTGAGGACATCAAGCTGGCTCAGATATGTGCCCGTGATGCTTCATAAGAAATATTTGTATGATGAGACCAGGACAAGAGCCTTGGCAAAGAATCATCCTAGAACTAAGTCAAGGAGCCAAATATACAGATCTTAAAAGGGATACAGTAAGCCACCAACTCCAGATCATCTCAGCCTAGGCCTTGCTGCTGGAACAACTTCAATTTTATTATAGTGAAAAATAAAAATATAATTGGTATGAGCTTTATCTAAAATACCAGAGAAAGGCAGGAGAATGAATAATGGAAGTATTATTTCCATGAATCATCCAATTCTGTTCCCATTTTTATTTTTTTATGGTGCTAGAGATTGAACCCAGAGGTATTCTACCTTCGAGTTATACCCCCAACCCAATGTTTTGTTTTGTTTTGTTTTTTTGGTGGTACTGGGGTTCCTGGAAGCCCTTCTACCTCTGGGCTACACTCCCAGACCTATTTTATACTTTACCCCCAACCCAATTTTAATTATTTGAAAACAGAATCTCACTAGGTTGATGACAGTCTTACTACTTGATAAGTCTATCTTCAAACCTGTGATCCTCCTGTTTCAACCTCCCAAGTACTGGGATTATAGGCATGGGACACCATACCTGGCTCTGTTCCCTTTTTTTTTTTTTCCAGGTCTGGGGATGGAAATCATGGGCATTCCACCTCCAAGTTATACCCCCTGCTCTATTTTTTTATTCTTTTATTTTGAAACAGAGTCTCATTAAGTTGCAGAGCGCCTCACTAAGTAGCTGAGGCTGTCCGTGAACCATGATACTCCAGTCTCAGCTTCCTGAATGCTGGGATCACAAATGTGTACTACCACGCCTGGCCCCATTTTTTTTTTTTTTTTTTTTTGGTGGTACTGAGGGTGGAACCCAGGGGCTTTTACTAAGTTGCTGAGAGCCTCACTAAGTAGCTGAGGCTGGCTTTGAACCTGTGCAATCCTCCTGTCTCAGCCTCCCAAATGCTGGGATTACAAGCGTGCCCTACCACGCCCAGCCCAGCCCCATTTTTAAATCTAGTTTTTCTTTTGGTACCAGGGATTGAACTCAGGGGGATTCTACCTCTGAGCCACCCCAAGCCCCATTTTTTTTTTAGTTTGAAACAGGGTCTCACTAAGTTGCAGATGGCCTCACTGAGTACCACAATTATAAGCTGTATGCTTATAAAGTCTGGTTTTAATACTAAAATATTTATAAATGAAATAATATGCTGGGTGTGGTGATGAATGCTTGTAATCCCAGCATTTGGGAGGCTGAGACAGGAGGATTGCAGGTTCACGGCCAGCCTCAACAACTTGTGAGACCCTCTGCAACTTAGTGAGACCCTGTTTCAAAATAAAGTATAAAACAGGGCTAGAGGTGTAGCTCGGAGGTAGAACACCCCTGGGTTCAATCCGCAGTACTGCAAAAAATAAAAAATAAAGCCAGGTGTGGTGATGCATGCTTGTAATCCCAGTATTCGGGAGACTGAGACTGGAGCCTTAGCTACTTAGTGAGGCCCTCCACAACTTAGTGAGACACTGTTTCAAAATAAAGAATAGCCGGGCCTGGTGGTGCACGCTTGTAATCCCCACGCTTGGGAAGCGGAGACAGAAGGATCGCGCAGGTTCGAAGCCAGCTGTGCTGGCTTAAGAGACCCTGCTTCTAAATAAAAGAATATAAAATAGGTCTGGGAGTGTAGCCCTAAGGTAGAAGGGCTTCCAGGAACCCTAATACCACCCCCCCCCAAAAAAAAAGAATAAAAAATAGGGCAGGAGTAGCCTGAAGGTTGAATGCCCCTGGGTTCCATCTCCAGACCCACCCGCCAAAAATAAATAAATAAATAAATAAATAAATAAATAAATAAATAAATATGATGCCTGGAATTTGCTACAAAATAATCCAGTTTGGGATAGGAGGAAAGGAAGTGGGTGGTAAAGATAAAACCAGACTGGCAGTGCATTGATAACTGCTAAAACAGGGTAATGAACACATGTGATCTCATTATTATCTCAATTTCCATGTATATTGGAAAACTCCTGTGCCAGGCATGGTGACGCATGCTTGTCATCCCTGTACTTAGGAGGCTGAGACAGGAGAATGGCAGGTTCTCAGCTAGCCTCAGCTACTTAGTGAGGCCATCTGAAACTTAGTGAGACCTTGTTTCAAAAATAAAGAATAAAGCCGGGTGTGGTGGCTCAAGCTTATAATCCCAGCACTTGGGAGGCTGAGACAGGAGGATTGCACAGGTTTGAACAACTTAATAAGATCCTATTTCCAAATAAAATATAACATAGGTCTGGGAGTATAGCCCAGAGGTAGAAAAGCCCCTGGGTTCCACCCCTACTACCACAAAAAACAATTAATAAAAATAAAAAATAAAATATAGGGCTGGTGGTGGTAGCTCGGAGGTAGAATGCTCTTGGGCTCAGTCCCCAGTACCACCCCCCCAAAAAAAAATTGAAAACACCTGTAATAAGACATAGGGAGAAAAACTACACTTAAGCCACAGTGGTATACACTTACAATCCTGGTACTTGGGAGACTGAGACAGCAGGATCACAGGCTTGATGCCAGCACATTGTAACTTAGCAAGATCCTGTGTTTCACAGTAAAATAAGAAAGGCTGGGGCAAAACTCAGAGGCAGAAGCTCCTGGGGTCAATCCCCAGCCCCCACAAGCCCTATAGTTATCTGAGAAAAAAGAGCCACTCAACTTTTTAACCTCCCTTCTTCTACCCTCACAATTCCAAATTTTATCCCACGGTAATAAAGGTAGACAAAGACAGAAATACCCATTTATTTATTTCAAAAACACAATTATGTATATTCATTTATTATTATTTTTTGTGGTACTGGGGGATGGAACCAAGGGGCTTTCTACCTCCAGGCTATACTCCCAGACCTATTTTATATTTTATTTGGAAACAGGGTTTCACTAAGTTGTTGAAAGCCTCTCTAAATAGCTGAAGCTGGCTTCTTTATTCTTTTTTCTTTTGTGTGTGTGTGTGCTGAGTGTGGAACCCAGGGGCTTTCTACTTCCAGGTTATACTCCCAGACCTATTTTATACTTTATTTGGAAACAGGGTCTCACTAAGTTGCTGAGAGCCTCACTCAGTAGCTGAGGCTAGCTTGGAACCTGTGCGATCCTCCTGTCTCAGCCTCCCAAGGGCTGGGATTACAAGCGTGTACCACCACGCCCGGCCCTATATTTATATACATATACACAAACAGAAGCAGTGGCTCAATGAGGCTCAAAAACCACCTACATGCATGGCTTTCAATGAACTTGTCGTGTTCCACAGGCCCCACAATCCTCGCAAATCGTCTCATTGTTTCATAAAGGTCTTGGACCTCCTTGGGATACCGCCGTTCCATTACTACAGAAAAAGTAAAACACAACCATATCATGGACAAAGTAAGGATACATAAGTTTGCTGCGCTCCCCACCCCCATACACACAGGAGTGAAGTTGAAGGACATTCCTGATCTCACCTGACTAATTTACTCATGACAGGAAGTAAACTGGAAAGCAAAGAATGCAAAACACTAATCATACTAACAGCATCACAGCAGTGTCACAGGGATGTTATCCCTGGAGATCATCTCTACTCATGAGCCCTACTGATCTCCCCCAGCTCCCTGGCTTTCAACCATACAGGACTAAGCCCTGCGGCAATAATGGAAAACACTGAGACACAAATCTTGCATTTTAGAAACAATGTTAACCAAAAAGTCTGGTATTAATTTTCACAGAAAAACAAGAAAGCTGCAGACACACGAACCCTTCTAGAAGTAGAGTAACCTGAAAAAAGTATGTAGTCTCTTGCATACACCTACACATCTCCCTACCTACACATGCTCAGGAGAGGTATGTATTTCTTCATTGCCCACAGGGGTCACTTTGCCTTTCTCCAAATCAAATTAACTACTATAACTTAATTTATTAGTGAAGTTATATTTTCATAACTATCACATAAGTCAATAGTTGTATATTCAGCATAGACTGGATCAGCAGCTCAGCGGATGTCTTTTGATCAAACCTCTAATTGAAAGAGGAGAATTTTTTTTGGTACTGAGGATGGAACTCAGGGGTATTGTACCTCCTAACTACACCTCCAGTCCTATTTTTTAGTCTTTTATTTAATTTATTTTTATTTTTTGAAACAAGGTCTCACTGAGTTGCGAAGGGCCTCCTGAAATAGCTGAGGCTGTCTGCGAACTGAGATCCTCCAGTCTTCACTTCCCAAATGCTGGGATTTCAAGCGTGCACCACCACGCCTGATAAAAGAAGAGAATTTTCAAAGATGGGGAGTTAAAACCAACCAGCAATAACTGGTAGGTTAGAATGGGCAAGATCTCTTCAATTGCTTCCTGGGGATTTCATTCAGTTAATCAATAATAACTAGGTTAGTTTGTCTACTCTTGGGCTAAAACAGAGGTTTCATTTATGACAATTACTAAAATTAAGTCATTTTAGATGAATCTCTTCTCTGTAGGAGACATTCTTATTTACAACTTCCGAGAGCTAATTTTCTTTCTTTCTTTCTTCCTTTTTTTTTTTTTTTTTTGAGAAGGGATTCCAGGAACTGAACCCAGGGCTTCATGCTTATGAGGTACGTACTCTACCACTGAATAGCCCTTTTTTTAAAATTTTTATTTGGGGATAGGGTTTTGCTAACTTGTACAGGCTGACTTCAAATCTGTGATCCTCTCTCTTGACTTGGCCTCCCAAGTAGCTACGACTAGAGGTGTGCACTACTCAGTCCAGGAGCTGATCTGATAAACAACTACATACTAATTTTTTTTCACTATAAAAACAGAACCCTCATATAGGGATAACACAGAAGAATTTGGAATCTAATTTTTAAATACTTTATGTATGTATATATAAACATGTTATATGATTATTAAAAAGTGAAATCCTCAAAACACAGTAACTTAAAAAGGTAATGGTCATAAAACATAATATACTTAAGAACATGACCAGCTGGGTGTGGTGGAGCATGCTTGTAATCCCAATGGCTGAGATAGGAGGATCAAAGGTTCACAGCCAGCCCCAGCAACTTATGAGACCCTCTGCAACTTAGTAAGACCCTGTTTCAAAATAAAGAAAAATAGGACTGAGGGTGTAGCTCGGATGTAGAATGCTTCTGGATTCAATCCATAGTACCGGGAAAAAAAGAACAAGACTATATTTTTATTTTATTTATTTTTGTGTATGTGGTACTAGAGATTGAACCCAGAGGCATTCTACTTCTGAGGTATATCCTGAGCCCTATTTTTTATCTTTTATTTTGAAACAGGGTCTAAGTTGTGAAAGGCTTCAATAAGTAGCTAAGGCTGGTGGTGAACCTGTTCTCCTCTCAGCCTCTGAAGTACTGGGATTACAAGCATGCGCCACCAGACCCAGCCTTATAATATACAATATTACGATCTTTTTTTTGGGGGGGGCACTGAGGTTTGAACTTGGAGCATTCTGCCTCAGAGCTACAGGTCCAATTCAATTTTATTTTTATTTTGAAACAGGGTCTTGCTAGGGTGACGCAAGTCTCACTACTTCCTGAGGCTGTGTGTGTGTGTGTGTGTGTGTGTGTGTGTGTGTGTGTGTGTGTATCTCAGCCCCATTTTATTTTTATTTGGAAACAAGGTCTTCCTAGGGTGATGCAAGCCTCACTACTTCCTGAGGCTGTCCTCGAACCTGCAATCCTCCTGTCTCCACCTCCCAAGTACTGGGATTACAAGTATGTGCCACCAGGTCTGGCTGTTATTTTTTTATTTTGAAACAGAGTCTCCTTAAAAGCATGCTATTCTCTAATCCGTGAACCTCTTGTCTTAGCTTCCCAAGTATTGGGATTATAGGTGTGCTTTACCATGCCCAGCTACAAACATGTTTATTTTTATACTCCAGTTATTATGAGATTATAATTCTTATCTGCCAAACAGACTCTACATTGCAGAAGAAAAAGTACAGGGGCTTTTTCTGCCCATCTTATTAGCCTCCATTATTTAAGACAGGAAAGTGTAAGTTAGTAACTCATTTAAAAATTTCGTGCTTACTACCACAATCATACAATGTTAAATATCTTTACCTACCACCACAAAAAATAAAAGCATCACTTTCTGTTGATTTTCCTATAAAAATATTTTTATAACCTTAAGATCAAAGGTCATGTTAAGTTTTATACATTGTTTGAAAACATGATGCTACATAGAAATGATCTAATAAATAATCATGCTATAATTACTATACTCATTTTAAAAATTCTTATGCAAATGTTGACTGTAAGTTAATAGTTCTTTACTATCACTATGGTTCAAAACTGCTAGGAAGACATTTTTGGTGCTGGGTATAAAATTCAAGGCCTCAAACATACTAGGCAAGCACTCTACCACTGAGTTACACTTCCTGCATCAGAATTTTAAAAATATTCCTAGGTGATGCTAACATGCAACTTGGATTAAGAACCACTGCCAGTGCCAAGCACAGTGACGCATACTTGTCATGCCAGTACTTGGGAGGCTGAGACAGAAAGATCATATGTTCAAGGCTGACCTCAGCAACTTAGCAATATCTGCTTCAAGCATTAAAAAAAAAGCCAGAGCCAGGAACAGTGGTGTACTCCTGTAATCCCAGTGCTTGGGAGGCTGAGAAAAGAGTATTGCAGGTTTAAGAACAATCTCAGCAAGTAGTGAGACTCTCATAAAACTGGTGAGATACTGTTTCAAAATAAATAATAAAAATTAGGGCTGGAAGTGGCTGGGCGTGGTGGCGCACGCTTGTAATCCCCGCGCTTGGGAGGCAGAAACAGGAGGATCGCACAGGTTCGAAGCCAGCCGCACGCGCTGGCTTAGGAGACCCTGTTTCCAAATAAAAAAATGTAAAAATAGGTCTGGGAGTGTAGCCCGGAGGTAGAAGGGCTTCCAGGAACCCCAGTACCACCAAAAAAAAAAAAAAAAAAAAAAAAAAAAAAAAAAAAAAAAGCTGGGCATGGTGGCACACATTTGTAATCCCAGTACTTAGGAGGCTGAGACAGAAGGATTGCAGATTTGAAAACAGCCTCAGCAAGTAGTGAGACTCTCAGCAACCAATTGAGAACCAGTTTCAAAATAAAAATTTAAAAATAGGGCTGGGAGTATAGTTCAGAGATAATAATGTCCCTGGGTTCAATTCCCAGTACCATAAAAAATAAAATAATAAAATAATAAAAGGGTGAGGGGTATAACGCAAGGGTAGAATGCCCCTGGGTTCAATCCCCAACACTAAAACAGTACCCCCCAAAAAGAGAAGCAATGCCATAAATTATTTGTTTAAAGACATTCAATATTAGAAGAAATTATAAAATAACAAAAAACAGCTAACACTTACATTGAAACTTTCTAAGGTTGATTAATCCATGATCTCTTATAATTCTAGAATGAAAAACCACAATAATCTCATATTAGAATAAATTTCACGTTTAATGTTCTCCATATACAACTTTTGTTAAACATCCAGAACACTCAGGTAGAATATCACAGCCCCCAAAAAAACACTCTCCACAAACTTCTGCAGGTTAGCCAATCACTAACACAATTTTAGGCTCTCAAGCATCATATATTTTCCCTGTTTTGGGGCATAGTAGACTCTAAAAACCTATTTACTGGATGAATGAGCAAATTACTACTCACAAACACAAAGAAACATACTTCTTTCACTTACGATGAATAGAAGGGAATTTGTCCATGTCATAAAATTAATCTATTTAGCTTGTGGAAATGATAATTGAAAACAACCATTTAAAGGCCCGGCGTGGTGGCGCACGCTTGCAATCCCCACGCTTGGGAGGCGGAGACAGGAGGATCACGCAAGTTCGAAGCCAGCTGTGCTGGCTTAAGAGACTCAGTTTCCAAATTAAAAAAATATATATAATAGGTCTGGGAGTGTGGCCCGGAAGTAGAAGGGTTTCCAGGAACCCCAGTACCACCAAAAAAGCAAAAAACCAAAAACCAAAAACCACGACCATTTAAGGAAAACCTGCTAATCATAAAAGGGCACCATGAGTATACATTCAACATTTACAACTGTGCATTCACAAAACACTCTGAAGCTATTTGAAATAAATATAGTGTACATATCTAATTAAAGGGCATCATAAAACATAAGAACAAATAGCAGCTCTCAACAACTGAGTTCTTCAATACCCTCTAGCTTTAAGTATGTGTTTTAAGAAAAATAGAATTTAAGTAAACCATGTAGGGTTATGTACCTGTAACATCTATTTATACTGGAGGAATGTGTGACTAGCAATGAAGCTTTTCACAGAAGTAGCTTCTTCAGCACTTCTCAGAAGCTGATTCCAGGCAGGGAGAGAATAAGTTTCACTTTAAATCACATCTGATCCCTCCAACCTCCAGCACCTTCCAACATTCTCTCACTTTTATCACTAACACCACTACATCTATACTTTTTTTTTTTTTTTTTTTGCAGGTCTGGGGATGGAACCCAGAGGCATTTGACCTCTGAGCTACATCCCCTGCCCAATTTTTTATTATTTATTTTGAAACAGGGTCTCACTGAGTTGCAGAGGGTCTCACTAAGTAGCTGAGGCTGTCCGCGAACCAAGATCCTCCAGTCTCAGCCTCCCAAATGCTGGGATTACAAGCATGTACCACCACGCCCAGCTACATCTATACTTAATAATACCTCAATAAAACACATGTTCAAACATACACACACACACCTGCACATACAGACCTTCTGCATGACCCTCTTTGAAACTGTCAAAAATTTCTATAATCCAACAGGTATCTGAGATACGGTGCGTGTGTGTGCGTGTGCGTGCGTGCGTGTGTGTAGGGAGGATGCTGGAGATTAAGCCCAAATCCTCAACATGCTAAGCATGCACTTTACACTTAGTTAAAACCTCAGTCCTTGATCTACAAAGAATAACCAAAGTGCCTGAAACTTGTTTAGAACTTCTTTAAAATAGTTTTAAGTGAAATATTTCTCATAAAGTTAGAGAAGTTGACTGAAAGTATTAAAAAAGCATAATGCTTTAACAACTTTGAACTGACCTTTTTCCTTTCTTTCAAAAAGTGTAAAACCATTTACCCACGTTATTCATTATTCATCATAATATCAACAAAGGGTAAGAAGGAGGTAAAAATAAGACAGGATTATCTCCTTGTGCAGATGAAAAACTGAGGCTCGAGAAGAGTGTCTTCCTGAAGGCCATGAGATGAGTCACAAGTGGAGCATTCTTATAAACTATACGCAATCAACAGTCCAAACTGAAAGAAAACATGATGGCTTTCTGCACTTACTTTTTTCGTCTTTGTCTCTCCTTTAATCTGGAATGATAGATATCTACCACAGCCATCTTCAGAGCTATAAATAAATACATGTGTATATAATAAATATATAAAGATAATTATAAATACAGCCAAGACAAAAATAAATTCTTCACCCAAACTTTGTACTTAAATTGCTAACAATTCCATACTCACTAGAATAGGAAATATGTCTACTAGAATAATAAAAATATCCTTGCACACTGAATTTCTCTGTCAGTAAATTACAATGTTTTTCCACCTCTATTTATTATATGGCATTACTCTATAGATTACAATATCTGCTTTCTATTAAACACTTCTTTTGCTGAGTACAATAATATAGACCTATACTACTAGAAAGGCTGAGACAGGAGGATCATATGTTTGAAGACCCTGTCTCAAAATATAAAGAAAAGAACTGGGGATGTATTTCAGTTGTAAAGCACTACTGAGTTAAATCCCCAGTATCACACACATAAAAGTGACTTTTTAAACATTACAAATATTACTATATACAGTGACTGATAGAACTTTGGTGATACCTGGGCTAGAAATTACATCCATCAGAGCAATTATAAAAATGATGTTTATATTTACAAAAGTAAGCTCAAAGACAATGTCAAGATGAGGCTAATGTACCTCATAGACATTTTCCCAGAGTAGCAACAACTGTTTAGTGAGTAGCTTTGCATTTTGTAATGAAAAGATATAGTAAGTAGCTTAACCAAGGTAAGAGCCTTGCCCTGCTCAGTTCCCTATGTCCCAATCCTCTCCCGGCTTCAGTCCCATGTTAAAGAAGGAGAAAAGAGGCCGTGAATAGAAAGTTTTAATCAATACAACAGTTCTGGTTCTTTCTTTCCCTGGACATTCTTTCCCAAGTTCAGAGTTCCTATAGCTTCTGTTCTCACTTCTATTCTCATTCCTCACCTTATTCATAAATTCATTCACTTTTATGGTTCCAAGTACCAGCAATCTATAAAACTTCAAACTCAGATATCTATTTTAAGCTCCAGACCCTACTGGCAGGTACACTTAACATGAACTTCAGCTGTAAACTTATATTCTACCCCTTTTGCTTTAACATACTTACCTTGGTCAATAGCATAACAATAAAGCTAACTGTCTATGAAAGAAATCAACCTGAACTCTTTTCTCCCCATCTCTCCACATCTGGTCAGCAAGTGAGTCTGAACACTCACTACACTTAATATCTCTCAAATTCATCCCTAATCCCTAATCACATTCTTTAGCTCAAGCATCTTGTCTCTCTTGTCATCATGATACCACCTTGGAGGACAACGTCATGACTGTATTTCTTTTTTTGTGTGTGGGTCTGGGGATGGAACCCAGGGGCATTTGACCTTCAAACTACACCACTTGCCCTATTTTTTATTCTTTATTTGAAACAAGGTCTCTTTAAGTTGCAGAGGGCCTCATTAAGTAGCTGAGGCCGTCCTTGAACCGCGATCCTCCAGTCTCAGCCTCCCAAATGCTGGGATTACAAGCGTGCACCATCACATCCAGCTCTGTGTGTGTGTTTCTGCGATCAAACCCAGAAACCTCTGAGCTCCACACCTAGCCCTATTTTATTGTTTATTTTGAAACAGGGTCTCACTAAATTGCTGAGGGCCTCATTAAGTTGCTGAGGCTGGCCACAAACCTACAATCCTCTGTCTCAACCTCCCAAATGCTAGGATTACAGGTGTGTGCCACCACGCCCGGCTATGACACTTACTGACTCTGCCACTCCCTTACTCCAATTCACCCACTCCAAATGGTACCAGATTAGCATTTTATAGCACAATCTGATGGTGTTTCCCTGCTTGTAATTTTTCAGTGGCCGCCCATCCACTTAGCAGAATTCAAACTCTTACATGTTACATATGGCCTTTTATTGTCTCAATACTGCCTACCTTTCCAGTCTTGTTTCCTACTACAACCTGACAGGCCCTATACACCATGCACACAAAACAACTAGCCCAAGATCACACAGCCCCCAAGCATAGATCAGGGATCTAACCTAGACATGCTTGGTTCTAGAGCTGTGAGTAGAAAAAACAATACAACATGTTTACTGCCTGTTCATGGCTTTATTTATCCATGTTAGCCCTCTATCCTATATCTGGCTTGACTGAAAATTAAATGTATATTTAAGAAAAAAGCTATGAAGCCAGGTGTGGTGGCACAAGGCTTGGAGGTAGAATGGAATGGCC
The DNA here is from genome assembly GCF_963383645.1 of Muscardinus avellanarius. Taxonomy (NCBI): domain Eukaryota; kingdom Metazoa; phylum Chordata; class Mammalia; order Rodentia; family Gliridae; genus Muscardinus; species Muscardinus avellanarius. The sequence goes on from NC_137802.1 coordinate 32,735,649, forward strand.
TTGGTTCCATCCTCAGTATAACACACACACACACACACACACACACACACACACACACACACACGGAAAAAAATTCCCAGAGTAAAAATCAGAAAACATCTAGGGCTAATTAACAATTCTAGAAAAAAACTATGAGTACTATACTTTTTGTCTCATCTATACAACTAAAAACACCTTACTATTCAATGGCTTCGGTAGATTCTGGAATTTTTTTTTCCCGGTATTGGAGATGAAACCCAGGGACTTTTTACCTCCAAGCTACACCCCCAGCCCTATCTTTTATTCTTTATTTTGAAACAGGGTCCCACTGAGTTCCAAAGGGCCTCACTAAGTAACTGAGGCTGTCTGGGAACCGCGATCCACCTGTCTCAGCCTCCCAAAAGTTGGAATTACCGGCATGTGCCACAACACCCGGCTTGGAACTATTTTATTTTTTTGGTACTGGGATGGAACCCAGAGGCATTTTACCTCCAAATTATACCTCAACCCAATTTTAACTCTTATTTTGAAACAGGGTCTAACTAAGTTGTGGAGGGTCTCACTACGTAGCTGAGGCTGGCCGCGAACCTGCTATCTTCCTGTCTCAGCCTCCCAAGTACTGGGATTACAAGTTTGTGCCACCACACGTGGCTTGGAACTATCTTAATAACTTGTTGTCTCTTTAAACCTTTTCTTTTCTTGGTACTAGGAACTGAACCCAAAGGCAGTTTATCTCTAAAGTACATTTTCAGCCATTTTTAACTTTTTATTTTGAAACAGGGTCTTGCCAAGTTGCTGAGGCTGGTCTTGAACCTTCAATCCTCCTTCTCAGCTTTCTAGGTACTGAGACTACAGGTGTGAACCACATCTGGGTAGGCACTGTGAAGTCGAGTTTTCCATTTATCTTTATTACTAAATGTACTCACATAAGAAAGAGACTCTAGAGCAAAGTATAATGACCTGTCATGTGCCTTTGATAAATAAGACATGTTAATTCAAATGTCAGGTAACATAATTTATTTCCTTCCTTCTTTCCTTACTTTTTTTTTTTTTGGTGGTACTGGGGTTCCTGGAAACCCTTCTACCTCTGGGCTACACTCCCACATCTATTTTTATACTTTTTTTAGAATTTGGAAACAGGGTCTCTTAAGCCAGTGCGGCTGGCTTCGAAGCTGCGTGATCCTCCTGTCTCTAGCTCCCAAGCGCAGGGGCAGGGATTACAAGCATGCGCCACCACACCCGGCACTGGTAACCTAATTTCTAAAAACATATTAGCCTTTGTAGCAAAGAATCTGGCTAAAAACCACTTCTTTCAAGATAATAAGTTCATTCTAAATTATAGTCTAGAGCCTCTAAGACTGTAGTCTCAGGAATGCTGATAACTCAGACAGCAATCCAATATCTTCCTTCCCTAAAGAATGAGATCCAATCCCCATTAACACACACAAACACACGCGCGTGCGCGTGAACACACACACACACACACACACACACACACAGCCAGGCGTGGTTTGGCACACTTGGAATCCCAGTACTTGGAGGCTGAGACAAGAGAATCACAGGTTCACAGCCAGCCTCAGCTACTTAGTGAGGTCCTTTGCAGCTTAGTGACACTCTGTTTCAAAACAAAGAATAAAAAAATAGGTCTAAGGGTATAGCTCAGAGGTAGAATGCCCCTGGGTTCGATTTCCAGTACTGCAAATTAATTAATTAATTAATTAAATGTAAAATAAAATAAATAAAGAATATGAGATCTGGCTGGGCATGGTGGTGCATACCTATCCTAGTACTTGGGAAACCGAGAAAGGAAGATTGAAGATTTGAGGACAGCCTCAGCAATATAGTGAGTGACTGTTTCAAACAAAAAATATAAAAAGCAATGTGGTATAGCTCAGAGGCAAAATGCCTCTGGCTTCAATACTCAGTACCACCAAGATTTAAGTAGTTTAAGATTCAAACTCTTTTTTAGGTAGCAAATTTCTCTTTTTGGTGGTACTAGAGATTGAACCTAGAGGTCTTTATGCCTTATCCTTCTGAGAAGCTGGAACTGCAGGCATGTGACACCATGCAGAGCCAAATGATATCTTTCATATTTGGAGTTGTTTCATATACAAATCCAGCTATCAGCCAGGCATGGTGACACGCGCTTACAATCACAGTACTTGGAAAGCTGAGACAGGAGGATAGCGGTTTCATGGACAGCCTCAGTTGCTCACTGAGGCCCTCTGCAACTTAGTGAGAACTTGTTTCAAAATAAAGAATAAAAAATAGGAATGGATTGAGCCGGGCGTGGTGGCGCACGCTTGTAATCCCCGCGCTTGGGAGGCTGAGACAGGAGGATCACGCTGGTTCGGAGCCAGCCTCGCTGGCTTAAGAGACCCTGTTTCCACATAAAGTTAAAAAATAGGTCTGGGAGTGTAGCCCGTGGGAGTGTAGCCCGGAGGTAGAAGGGCTTCCAGGGACCCCAGTACCACCACTAAAAAAAAAGAAAAAAAAAAAAAAAAGGGATGGAGTCAGGTGTGGTGGTGCACGCTTGTAATCCTAGCATCTGGGAGGCTGAGACAGGAGGACTGCAGTTCAAGGAAAGCCTCAGCTACTTAGTAAGGTTCTTTGCAACTCAGTGAGACCCTATTTCAAAATAAAGAATAAGAAATAGAGCCAGAAGTGATGGAACCCATTTGTAATCACAGCATTTGGGAGGCTGAGACAGGAGGATCGCGGTTTGTGGACAGCCTCGGCTGAACTCAAGGGCATTCTATTTCCGAGCTATACCACCAGCCCTATTTATTTATTTATTTATTTTTTATTAGAAAACAGGGTTTCCCTAAGTTGCTGAGATTGGCTTTGAACCTGCAATCCTCTTATCTCAATTTCCCAAGTACTGGAATTAAAGGCATGTGCCACCATGCCTAATTCAGTTTTATATAGGACTTTTTATCTTATGAGAAAGGGAGAATTAGGAAGCCAACAGTTCAAGGTAAAAAGGGAAAGAAACATAATAGTATTAGCTAAAATAGAGGACTTTTCCTGTTTCAGGTTTTTCACATGATTTATCTTATTTATCTACCCATAAAAATAAAGTCAAATCATTCGAGAGGCAGAGACTGGAGGATCATAGTTCACAGACAGCCTTAGCCATTTAGTGAGGCCTTTTGCAACTCAGTGAGACCCTGTTTCAAAAATAAAAAAACTAAGCTAGGCGTGGTAGCTCACGCTTGTAATCCCAGCATTTGGGAGGCTGAGATAGGAGGATAGAGGTTCCAAGACAGCCTCAACTACTTAGTGAGGCCCTTTGCAACTCAGTGAGACCCTGTTTCCAAATAAAGAATAAAAAAATAGGGCTGAGGACGTATCTCAGTGGTAGAATGTCCCTGGGTTCCATCCCCAATACCACAAAAATAAAAATAAATAAATAAATAAATAAATAAATAAATAAATAAGTAAATAAAGTTAATAGAAAAGAATATTTTGGGGGTTTTTTTTTGTTTTTTTTTTTTTGTGGTACTGGGGGTGGAACCCAGATGCTTTCTACCTCCAGGCTATACTCCCAGACCTATTTTTGGAAACAGGGTCTCACTAAGTTACTGAGAGCCTCACTAAGTAGCTGAGGCTGGCTTCGAACCTGTGTGATCCTCCTGTCTCAGCCTCCCAAGTGAGGGGATTACAAGTGTGCACCACCACGCCCTGCAGAAAAGAATATTTTGAAGATCTAGTAGAGTGACACTAACTTTACTAGGTTGTTTCCTGAGACTTGTGTGGGAATGTTTTAATAAAAAAAAAAAAACCCTAAGAGACTGTATTACAAAAACAAACAAACAAAAAAATCTAGCCAGGCGTGATGGCGCACACTTGTAATCCCTGTGCTTGGGAGGCAGAGACAGGAGGATCGTGCAGGTTTGAAGCCAACCTCGCTGGCTTAAGAGACCCTGTTTCCAAATAAAAATATAAAAAATAGGTGTCTGGGAGTGTAGCCTGGAGGTAAAAGGGTTTCCAGGAACCCCAGTACCACCAAAACAAAAACAAAAACAAACCTATAAACACTGTCAATAACTGGTTCTACTGCTTGATCATTACAATAGTTTGAACTTGTACAACTGGGTCTCAAGGATGAAAGGAAGGAAACAAACAGAAGCAAGTGAGAGCAGTACTAGGATTCTCTCCTCCCAGGGGTGGAGGGCTTATATTGGAAACTACCTCTTTCTTTATAAAGCACACCCAGATAGCAGCAACTGATTACAACTTTTTGGGGTTTTGTTTTGGGTTTTTTTGTGGTACTGGGGGTGGAACCCAGGGGTTTTCTACCTTTGGGCTATACTCACAAACCTATTTTTATATTTTATTACAATAGGGTCTCACTAAGTTGCTGAGAGCCTCAGTAAGTAGCTGAGGCTGTAAGTAGCTGAGGCTGGCTTCAAATCTGTGTGATGCTTCTGTCTCAGCCTCCCAAGCTCAGGGATTACAAGCATGCACCACCATACCCAGCACTAATATGGGTGTGGTGGTGCACATTTTTTGTGTGTGTGGTACTGGGGGTGGAACACAGGAGCTTTTCTACCTCCGGGCTATCCTCTCAGACCTATTTTATACTTTACTTGGAAACAGGGTCTCACTAAGTTGCTGAGAGCCTCACTAAGTAGCTGAGGCTGGCTTCGAACCTGTGCGATCCTCCTGTCTCAGTTTCCCAAGCGCGGGGATTACAAGCATGTGCCACCATGCCCGGCTACAAGGTCTTAACTGTATGAAGAACTTAGGAAGGACCACAGCGCAGGAGGCAGAATAGAAACACAAAGTTTGCAAGAATGAGAATCACTGGCTGACACTCTACTTAAAGGGACTGGAAACTTCAATACAAACTGACCAAAGAACTTAAGATCATTAAGCACAAACAAACCAAAACTATCCACTGATACAAGGCCTCTGGAATATCAGCTTTTGGGGAAGAACAATCTCCCTGTGATTACACTGAGGACTGAAAGTTTCCCAAAGGCTGGCCTTAAAATATTTGAAGTGGGCAGAAGACAGAGGCAGCTCCTTCCCACTGCAATATATTTCTAACACTGTTCAAAATAGCTGGCAACATGTTTCTGATTTCTTAACAGAAGGCACTTACTGCTTGCTTTGCAAGAAAATCAACTCAGAGGTTTTAACCACAGGTAGACCAATCAAAAAGTCCTTATTGCCGTCACACAACCTGTGACTCAGGTATTTCCCATAAGCAAAGCTTTTAATAAAAGTCATCACCCCCACCACCCAACACATGCCCACATCAAGCTTAGCCAAGATGAACACAAATAATTCTGTAATGGGGAGAAGACTATGTGACCTAATGGTTAAACTCAGCAACTAGGAATCTTCAGGCAAATTATTTAACTTCTTTGAACATTTCTCTGAATACAAAATGGGAAAATATCTATTCTTACTTCTGAAGAATGTGAAACCACAGAAGATAGCAAATAAGAAACCTCATGAAAAAGAAACACCAAATATTCAAGGATGTAGTTAGGTGCGGTGGCGCACACCTATAATCCCAGTACCTGATTGGCTGAGATAGGATGATTACAAATTTGTGGCCAGCCTCAGCAAGACCCTGTTTCAAATAAGAAAGTAAAATAGGATTGTAGGTGTATCTCAGAGGTAAATGCCCTTGGGTTCAACCCCCAGTACCACAATAAAAAATAAATAAATAAATAAATAAATAAATAAAAGAAAAGAAATGTAAAGACAATGACTATTAATTACATAGTACTAATACTGTTCTTAAGAACAGTCTCTGGGGATGGCTCTAACAATTGCTAACTATATCATCTCAGACAAATTACTTGACCTTTCCATGTTTCAATTTCCTCATCTATAAAATGGGAATAATCGTAACACTTAACTCTTAGGGTTTTTGGTTTGTTTTTGTAGTACTAGAAACTGAACCCAGGACCTCACGTATGCTAACAAGTGCTCTACCACAGAGCTACATTCCTAGCCTTTTAAAAATTTTTTTGAGATAGGATCTCACTAAGTTGCACATGCTGGCCTTGAAATTGCTATTGCTATCCTCCTGAATCAGCCTTCAAGTAGCTGGGATTACAGGCAGATGCCACCACACCTGGCTCAAGTCATAGAATTTTGTGAGGATTAAGTGATTTTATACATGTAAAGGGCTCAAAATGCCACCTGGTAAACAGTAAGTACACATATATTAGCTATTACTAGTAGAACTAATGTCTAAAATATCTTATGCAAACACTGCCATAAAATAAAAGTCACTCTTAACAGGAACATGGAGACAGAGTGGAACTCTGCTCTACTACCTGATAAAGAATCTAAAGTCTAAGAAACACAATTTGAAAAATGGAAGGGCCTCCATGCGTGGTAGAGAAACCTTACTAAATTTAGCTTCTCAAATAAACAGAGTGCAAACTGTACTAATGTGCGACCTGAGAAGTGTTAAAAACAGAAACCTCTGCCAGGCGTGGTGGCGCACGCTTGTAATCCCCGCACTTGGGAGGCAGAGACAGGAGGATCGCGCAGGTTCGAAGCCAGCCGCGCACACTGGCTTAGGAGACCCTGTTTCCAAAAAATGTAAAAATAGGTCTGGGAGTGTAGCCCGGAGGTAGAAGGGCTTCCAGGAACCCCATTACCACCAAAAAAAAAACAAAACAAAAACAAAACAAAACAAACAAACAAAAAAAACCCCAGAAACCCAATGCATAAGAGGAGTTCAAAGAGCCTCTAGTTTTCCTGGGTTATGGAACAATGATTAGAAGGATGATGGACCCAAAATGCGAGAAACTCAGGGAAAGAGCAGTATGCAAATTTGGGAAAGATTTTCAAAATGAAAGGAAATGGGGAAAGAAATGTCAGCAAGAGGGAACTAACCTCAGCATCTGCACTGAGATCTCACAGCATATCATGAGACAGAAGAATCACAACTTAGGAGTCTCCTGCCTTCCTGTTTCTTAATTAAGCAGGTTTTTGTTTTGTTTTGTTGTTGTTTTTTGTGGTATTGGGGGTGGAGCCCAGGGGCTTTCTACCTCTGGGCTATACTCCCAGACCTATTTTATATTTTATTTGGAAACAAGGTCTCACTAAGTTGCTGAGAGCCTCACTAAGTAGCTGAGGCTGGCTTTGAACCTGTGCAATCCTCCTGTCTCAGCCTCCCAAGTACTAGGATTACAAGTGTGTACCACCATGCCCGGCTCCTGTTTCTTAATTAATAATTCCTGCTTATGTCAATAAAATAGGGGAAGACACCACTGAGGGATTCTAGAGCACGCTCATTTTTTAAGACACTGATTCACTTGTATTGCCCATTCTGGTCCCATTGTGAATGCCCTCTGGGGTATAGTTGAAAGGCAATTATCCCTCCATTGTGTCCTAGGCCTCTATGATGGATCATGCAAGCCAATTTTATTAGACAAACTCCATTATCAAAGGAAAAATCTGGGTGAGGAAAAAGGCTTGGTGGCATTAGCCAATACGAATTCTGAATATATGAACCAGCCAAATAGTCTGCTTCCCTCCAGTAGTTAAAAGGGAGGGAACACAAAAGGAATGTTAATGCTCAGTAATATTAAAATATAATTGTATAATGGAACAATAATAACACCAATCTGAAGTGTGCACCGTCCTTCACTGAAGACATTTATACTCTGACTAATCAATGTCACCCCTTCTTTAATGGCAGGAGATGCAAAGAAACAGCAAGACTCCAAGGTTAGATAGCAATTCAAAAGCAAGCCTGAAACTGAATCAGTGCCCTGATTTCCACTAAATCTTGCCCCTTTCTCTGTGCCAGGCATACTTGGAAGCTTTTTCTCAACTTCTTGAGCCTCCTTGGGCTCCTGGTCCCTTAATGAGGTATTCTGGGGGACATTGCTCAGGTCAACATGCCCTAAACATAAGAGCTCAGAGCCATAAATGATTTCTGTGGTACTACAAGCAAGGCATTTCCTTCCAGTACTGCTCAACTTCTTTAATATTTTTGTGGTACTGGGGATTGAACTTAGGGGCATTCTACCTTTTATTTATTTTGAAACAGGGTCTCACTGAATTGCTGAGAGCCTCACCAAATTGCTGAGGTTGTCCTTGATAAATTGGGTCCTGCACTCGAGTGACTTTGTGTCACATGACCTCTGCAGGGTAAGGGAGGGGCCGAAACCCCCACGAGAATTGGGCGTTCCCGCAAGTAAACCCCCATCTCGCGAGATGCATACCTTAAAAAGGAGAGCCCGCGTCCTCTAGCTTCGGACAGGCGCACGGGCCCCACGGTGCCTCGCCCTGATCCCCGGGAGAGCCATGCTATTAAAACTTTACATGCCACGTGTACCGGACCCCTCTCATGTTTTTCACACTCCGCCGTACTCATATTATTTTTTATTTTACTCGCATAATTTTTTATTTTACTTAACAGTCCTCAAACTTGCAACCCTCCTGTCTCTGCCTCCCAAGCACTGGAATTACAAGCATGTGTCACCATAACCACCTAATATTATTATTTATATTGTGTTAGATATTTATGTATAGGATTAATAACTGTTTCTTCAGTTCTAATTCAAATGAAAATAGTGATTTACAAGGTTGTAGAAACTGCTTATTTCCAGCCAGGTGTAGTGGTGCACGTTTGTAATTCCAGAATTCGGGAGGCAGACAGCCTCAGCTACTTAGAGAGGCCCTTTGCAACTCAGTGAGACCCTATTTCAAAATAAAGAATAAAAAAATAGGGCTGGGGGTGCAGCTCAGGAGTAGAATTCCCCTGGATTCCAATCCCAGTACCAAAAAAAAAAAAAAAAAAAAATCGCTCATTTCCACTGTTCCTTTTGTCCCCACTTATTTACAGAAAGAATTGCAAATGCCCAGAAGAAATTACCCATTCTGCATTTATAAAGAATGAAAATCAAACTTAATTACTAACCATTCCTACAGTTTCCTTTATAATGTCAAATGTAAGAATGAAGACTTTGGATTAGAACCTAAAGAGTAATTCAGCAAGCCCCTTATGCAGCTGAGCCATTATTATTATTACTAGAGATTTTGGTTTTTAGATATTTTTACCAGTATCTAAAATGACAATATTTATGGAGTCCTTTTTGCATATGGTAGCCTGGTGTAATGGTAAGAACTACACCAGCCAGAAACAATATTGTTTTAATTAAATCTGGTGTGTATGTAGAGAAATACTGAATGGAAATATGCACACCACCTTAAAGGGAGCAACAAGGAGGTGAGAAAAGACACATGATTCACTGGCGGCGAAGAGACAGACACGAAGACTGAACAAACACAATGGATCTAGTGAGTGCTAAGGTAGTTTGCTTTCAAGCTTTCCTCTTTTAGTTCAATCTGCGTCACTCTGACTTTCCTTAAAGTTGTGTGGGAGAAAGGAGGAGAAATAAATGTTGAGGAAAAAAATTCGCTTGAAAAATGTGTAGAGAAGAAATTCTCAAGGTAAAATTTTTTGTTTGTTTGTTTTTTTGTGGTACTGGGGATGGAACCCTTCTATCTCCAGGCTACACTCCCAGACCTATTTTATATTTTATTTGGAAACAGGGTCTCTTAAGCCAGCAAGGCTGGCACGGGGATTACAAGCGTGCGCCACCACAACGGCTCAAGGTAAAGTTTTTTTTGTTTTGTTTTGTTTTTGATACTGGGGTTCCTGGAAGCCCTCCTACTTCCGGGCTACACTCCCATACCTATTTTATATTTTTGAAACAGGGTCTCTTACGCCAGCGCGGCTGGCTTCGAACCTGCGCGATCCTCCTGTCTCCGCCTCCCAAGTGCGGGGATTACAAGCGTGCGCCACCACGCCTGGCTCTCAAGGTAAAGTTTTTATAATGACTCTTTCTTGGCCTCAGGTCTGCTGTAACAATACCCAAGTACCTCTTATAAAGAGAGGGGAATCAAGTTCCCCTTCTAATGACAGAGTACCAATTAACACAATATGATAACTGGTTGATTTATAATCCAACAAGTATTCAACATGCCTTTCTGGCCTGGGATTTAAGAGAAATTTAAGAAAAATAATAAAAAATGGTGTATGATAAATATAAACTCCAACATAGTAATTTTTTTTTTTTTTTTTTGGTGGTACTGGGGATAAAACCCATCTCCAGGCCACACTCCCAGACCTATTTTATATTTTTATTTGGAAACAGGGTCTCTTAAGCCAGCGCGGCTGGCTTCAAACCTGCGCCATCCTCCTGTCTCCGCCTCCCAAGTGCGGGGATTACAAGTGTGCGCCACCAAGCCCGGCTCCAACATAGTATTTTTGACTTACTGCATCATATTCAATTCTGGACCAAATGAAATATAAGACTGGGGATTATTTTAGTACATAGTTCACTGAAAATGGAATGGGGCAGGGAAAGCACTCAATGAAATTCTAATCATTCTTCCCCCACCCGCCATATGTCAGAAATTGAGCCCAGGGCCTCATGCATACTAGGAACATGATCTACTGCTGAGCTACATCTCTAACCATAACTATATTTTGTTGTTGTTGGTACTGGGGATTGAACCCAGGGCTGTTGTACCTCTGAGGTACATCCTCAGCCCTTTTTAAATTTTGTTTTAAAACAAAGTCTTGCTAGGTTGTTGAGAGTCTCACTACGTGCTGAAGTTGTCCTCAAACCTATGATCCTCCTGTCCTCAGCCTCCCAAGTACTGGGATTTACAGACGTGTGCCACCATGTCTGCTTCCCTTCCTTTCTAACAAGGCAAGTGAGGGCCGATCACACAATCTAAGAGATGGGATAATCCCACCTCCGATTATGTAACCAATATTCTCATCATCATCACAAATCTTATTTGATGGGGTCATGACTTAACAGGTAAATTCAGCCACTCAACCACTGGGTTGGTATGTATTTGTTTGTGATGGTTCTAGGGACAAAATTCAAAGACTGATGCATGCTAGGCTAGTATGTGGGTGTTTATGGTAGTGCTGGGAATGAAACTCAGGTTGAGTGCATGCTAGGCAAGCACTCTGCCGCTGAACTACATGCCAGCCCCCACCCCAATGTTCTGAGTTCCATGTTTCATTCATCCTATATTCCTACAATCCAAAATGGGATCACCCTATATTTGTTTTAAATGAACATTTGATAAAGTAAAATGTTACCATGTAAAATGTCCGAGTCATCTTCAACAAAATCAATGTCTCTCAAGTCCCATTCTGCATAATTGTCAAACTCCTGTTAGGGGGAAAAAAAATCTCCACCTCAAATTCATCATCTTAGAAGTAAAAACAAAATACATAAGCCATCACCTATTAAAAGAATGCTAAATGAAGTAAAAAGTCATAATAGTACCACAAGTGGTAGGAAATCATATGAAAAATCTGAAGCTTTCAGGCTGTAGTAAAAACAAAAAATTAGAATAATTTTACTATTGTTCTAAACTGTATATCAGGAAAAATGTAACTTTGAATAGGCCTTCCTTCAAGTATTTAGTTAAGAAAATTGTTTACATAACTAATTTACCTTTTATTACCTTTTGAGGGATCTATTTAGTCAACGGTATTGCTTGTATAGTTCAATATCCTATTCAATAAGTATAGGTCATGGGAGCAGTGTCTATGAGGAAGCTCTATAATATCACCTGCCAGTAACAAAATGCTGATCTCAGTATTAAAACTGTTTGTAGTTTTTTGTAGATCTGATGATAAATCCACATATAGTTTTTATAGATTCATCTTTTTTTTGTACAGAGATTGAACCCAAAGAATTTCTACCTCTAAGCTACACCCCAGTCCTATTTTTTTATTCTTTATTTTGAAACAGGGTCTCACTAAGTTACAGAAGACCTCACTAAGTAGCTGAGGCTGTCCTCAAACTTGCGATCTTCCTGTCTCAACCTCCCAAGTACTGGGATTACAAGCATAGGCCACCACGCCCAGCTCAAATTCATCACTTTTTATATATTGGTGGGTACAGTGATGTAGTCAGCAAATTAGTATCCAGCCTACTGCTTATTTTTGTACATAAAGTTTTACTGAAACATTGGCATACTTAAAGTTTAGTTACAACAGAAACTTTATAACATGCAAAATTTAAAATACTTACTGTCTGGTCCTTAACAGGAAATTTGCCAAACCCTGATTAATAAAGTACAACCTTGAAACCCTCTTGGTATGAAATGAAAACCAGACTGTAAAAATTCTATACCTACAAAAGAAGTGGGAGCCAGAAGTGATGCAACTTAAGAAATAGATTCTTAGTCTAAAGACCTCTTACTGTTCTACAAGTGAAAATGTTTACAAATGAAAAAAAGGAACTCAGGAAATGTGGCTGAGTTTATTTTTTTAATTAATTAATTAATTTTTGTGGTACTAGGTTCCTGGAAGCCCTTCTACCTCCGGGCTACACTCCCAGACCTATTTTATATTTTTGAAACAGGGTCTCTTACGCCAGCGCGGCTGGCTTCGAACCTGCGCGATCCTCCTGTCTCCGCCTCCCTAGCGCGGGGATTACAAGCGTGCGTCACCACGCCTGGCAAATGTGGCTGAGTTTTAAAAATCTCTTAAAAAAAAATCTCCTTTTAGCTGGGTGTGGCAGCACATGCTTATAATCCTCCCCGCTTGGGAGGCTGAAGACAGGAGGATCACACAGGTTCAAAGCCAGCCTTAGCTACTTAGTGAGGGTCTCAACAACTTAGTGAGACCCTGTTTCCAAATAGAGTATAAAATAGGTCTGGGAGTATAGCCCAGAGGTAGGAAAGCCCCTGGGTTCCACCCCTAGTACCATAAAAAAAATCTCCTTTTAGGTATATGGAACCTATGTGTAAGAGTGAGAGGCCTCATCAGAAACAAAACCAAAACCAAGTTTTTCCTATCATATGCTAAGAATAAGTTTTTCATACCTCGATGAAATCAGCTCGTGCTGGCATATATCCTGCCATGTCCCGAGAAAGCAAAGAGTCAAAGTTAGGTCGGGGAGGGTCATCTGTAGCTGCAAGAATTAAGAGTTTTTCTTAGTTAGTAAAATATGGAGCCAGGCATGGTGGCTCATGCTTGTAATCCCAGCATTCAAGAGGCTGAGACAGGAGGATCGTGGTTCGAGGCCAGCCTCAGCTACTTACTGAGTCCCTTTGCAACTCAGTGAGACCCTGTTTCAAAATAAAGAATAAGCCAGGCATGGTGGCGCATGCTTGTAATCCCAGCATTCGGGAGGCTGAGACCAGAGGATCGCAGTTCGCGGACAGCCTCAGCTACCTAGTGAGGCCCTCCGCAACTCAGTGAGACCCGGTTTCAAAAAAATAAAGAATAAAAAATAGGGCAGGGGGTGTACCTCGGAGGCCGAATGCCCCTGGGTTCCACCCCCAGACCTGCAAAAAAAAAAAAAGAATAAAAAAATAGGGCTGGGTGTGGAGCTCGAAGATAGACAGCCCCTGGGTTCCATCCCTAGAACCACAAAAATAATAAACAAACAAATAAATAAAATATGGGCATGCAAAGGACACACAAAAATAATCCTTGCCTATACTCTGAAAAATTTTTTTGGAGAAAGAACAATGAGACACGGCTGGGCATGGTGGCGCACACTTATAATCCCAGCATTCAGGAGGTAGAGACAGGAGAATCGCGGTTCGCGAACAGCCTCAGCTATATAGCAAGGCCCTTCACAACTCAGTGAGATCCTGTTTCAAAAAATAAAAATACTAAAAACAACAGGACTGAGGGTGTAGCTCAGAGGTACAATGCCTCTGGGTTTCATCCCTGGTACCACACACACACACACACACACACACACACACACACACACACACAAACCAGTGAGACAATAATTAAAAAGGCTTCTATAAGCCGGGCGTGGTGGCGCACGCTTGTAATCCCCACGCTTGGGAGGCAGAGACAGGAGGATCATGCAGGTTCGAAGCCAGCCGCACTGGCTTAAGATACCCTGTTTCCAAATAAAAAAAATATAAAATAGGTCTGGGAGTGTAGCCCGGAGGTAGAAGGGCTTCCAGGAACCCCAGTACCACCAAAAAAAAAAAAAAAAAAGGCTTCTATAAAGTGAAAAATATATTCAAGTATTATAGAAATCTGACTTCTTAAAAACTAAGACATTAAAACTAGGGAATCCTTAAAGATAATATGGGGAAATTCTCTAAGGTTTTTGCTTTCCAAAATGAAAAAAAAAAAATCAAAGATTTTTTTTTTTTTTTTTTGGTGGTATTAGGGATTGAATCCAGGGGTATTCTACCTCCAAGCTATGCCCCAGCCCTATTTTTTTATTCTTTATTTTGAATGATGGTTTCACTAAGTAGCTGAGGCTGGCCACAAAACTGCAAACCTCCTGTCTCAGCCTCCCAAGTACTAGGATTACAATTATGTGCCACCATGCCCAGGTAGATTTTTTCTTTTAATACTACAGACCTGAAGTGCTTGTCAACCTCAGTTCCCTTACTCCTAAGGACTAATTTCTGTGTACAAATTTCATCCAATTGAGAAACAAAGCACACACTATATTTGGAAGTTAGCTAAAAGCAAGTCCCAGCTTCAGCATACAGCAGTCCCATAGCCTTGCACCATCACTTCACCTTCCTAAATCTAAGTTTCCTCACTGTGTAAAACAAAGGCAACTATTCTACCTGTTTCACTGGGTGGCTCTTAGGCACCAGTGGCTGAATGAATTTTAGAACAAAGTGCTAACATCCAAATTGCTTTTCAAATAGGAGGTATCACCAGCCTCTAAGTTAGTCAGCAATAAGACTGTGTCTAGGAAGTTTAAAGAAAAGGGAAGGAGAAGCCGGGCGGGATGCACACACTTGTAATCCCAGTATTTGGGAGGCTGAGAAAGGATGATTGCAGGTTCACAGCCAATCTATGCAACTTAGTGAGACCCTGTTTCAAAATAAAAAAATAGGGCTAAGGGTGTAGCTCGGAGGTAGAATGCCCCTGGATTCAATCCCCAGTACCGCCAAAAAAAAAAAAAAAAAAAAAAAGAGAGAGAGAGAGAAGGTGAAGGAAAAATAGTCATATCTCATTATTTGTGCTCTGGGAGCCATTCAGAAAAGTTGTCCACTTGTAATTCATCAAATTTTTGGTCATGTTTTATTGAAAGACCCACTGGTCCCCCAGAGGCACAGAAGATTTAAAAAGTTTGCTTTCAAGGCCACAATCAAGTGAATAAAAATAACAAACTGCTCTCTGGACATGATACTAGGGCAATTAATTAACGAATCAAATAATGGACCCAGTTAAATTTCTCATTTTCATGATCGCATCCTCCAAGAAAACTGCAGAAAGGCTTGTTCTCCTAATGGCATGGACAGGTTGGTCCCCCTTTAATAATTCATCTTACAAAAACAAGCTTATAGTGAACTGATATGTCAAGGGACCCAAAGTGGGTAGAACTACATTGCTCTCAAGTGTTCAGGTATCCAGTTACAACTCTGATCAACAGCCTGCCATTCTACATCCTTCTATCTTCTATAAGCTCTTTATCTGCCCGAGTCATCAAATCACTGTGTATCTGCCACTGAACAAGGGCCCAAAGATGAGCTAAGTATCTTTTAACAAACTTAGGGAGGCACTTACAGTGAAATGGAATGGCTGTGTCAGCAGCTTTTGCCTCTTCTGCTTGCTTCAAGTTTAGCAGGGTAGATGCAAACAAAGGATTATTGATGAAATGCTTCATGTAGTGCTTCTCACACTCCTCTTTGGTCTTGGTGCACATCTGATTGGCTACATCCTGCCTAAAGAAATGTGCGGAAGCAAGGTAGTAGTACTTTCATTTACACATAAGACCATATGAGCATGGTTTTGTCTTTCCATAGTTTAAGCATATCCAGAGAACAATAATCTGATACCATAGACATACCAGCAAAACAAGACAAATTTAAGTCTATTATTAGTATAATCTGATGTTCCAAATCCTACTATTCTAAGACATAGTAACAATGGCTAAGAAGTTATTTCTTTTCCACTAAAGGAAAGGTGACTAGAAAATCTTAAATTTTCCCTCTGAAATAGGTCCCAGAGATGCTATAAATAATAAGCTACTTTGAAACATGCAAAATGTACATAAATATAGTTTTATTGTTGCATGTGTTGTAGTTTATAAGACATTTCAGAATGACATACATTTCTTCACTAGAGATTCTGGTAGAACAGGCATCAAACTAGAAAAATTCATAAGGTAAATTAATCCTAGTATTAACTTGGGGTATATTATCACAGTTTCACAGGAGAAAAAAATGAGGTCCAAGGAGATTAATAAACTTGCTCAAAAACACAAAGCTCCTAAGTGTCAAAGCCAAAATTCACTCCAGATCCCTGACTCCTAGCCCAGGCAATGGCGAAACAGGGTGGAATCTCTCTAAGTCCCTTTCTCAAGCCCACTCCTTCACAGCACATCACTTGCCCTTCTCCAAAGGCAACCCTGTGCTCTGCTTTGTGTACATTGTGTGTGTGTGGTAGGGGTACTGGGGTTGGAACCCAGGGGCTTTTCTACCTCCAGGCTATACTCCCAGACCTATTTTATACTTTATTTGGAAACAGGGTCTCACTAAGTTGCTGAGAGCCTCACTATGTAGCTGAGGCTGGCTTTGAACCCATGCAATCTTCCTGTCTCAGCCTCCCAAATGCTGGAATTACAAGTGTGCACCACCACGCCCAGCTTGTTGTGTGTACTTTAATCATCTGTATATTGTTTTTATTCCCATATTAGGCTACAAGCTGCTTAAGGGCAAGAACTGTATTTAGTGCCCTCACCGCTGATCTTAGCATTTTCCAATAGTGGATAAAAAGCAACAGTCTTTGTTGTGTTAGTGTTTGGTGCTGGGATAAAACCCAGGGCCTCTCACATATACTTTACCACTGAGCTTCACCCCCCAGCCCTAGAAAAACAATTAGCTTTTTGTGGTCTTTGCAGAGGGAAGGAGAACAGGACAAGAAGGATCAGCCCATTTTAGAGTTTGAATGGCAGAAAAAACAAAAACCTAGGCCAAAAGTCACTAGTAAGCTTCTCACAAGTGATCACTTTTTTACCTTCCTTGGTACTCTCCATAGTTCACAATATTTTATGATACTCAATAAATGCTAAATGGACAAATAGCAACATGTGAACTGAAGTCAGATCTTCTTTAAGACAGCACACAGGAAAGTAGCACAGTATATTCTGATGAATACCAAAAAAATTATATATACTATCAACTCAGGAAAGGGAAGATCTAGTTAAGAATCCTTCACTAACAAACCATGTGGGCATAAGAAAACTTAAAACTCCCTAAGCTTCAGAATTCTCATGAACAAAACATATTTGATGATGCTTCTGCTACTCAGATCACAAGTCATCCCAAAAGGTAAAAAATGAAAATGGTAGCACTGTTAAGTGGTACTGCCTCCTAAGGCAACAATAGCAAGTACTATTTAATTCTGCTAAGCTTGTACTAAAGCAGTGTGAAAGCTGAAAACAGAAAATGCAAATGGGGAGCTGAGCATGGTGGTGCATGCTTGTAATCCTAGAATTTGGGAGGCTGAGACAGGAGGATCGTGGTTCGTGGACATCCTCAGCTACTTAGTGAGGCCCTCTGCACCTCCTCAGTGAGACCCTGTTTCAAAAACAATGGAAAAAAAAAATAGGGCTGAGGGTGTAGCTCGGAAATAGAATGTCCCTGGGTTCCACCCCCAGTACTGCAAAAAAAAAAAAAAAAAAAAAAAAACTGCAACCAAGGTGCAGTATAGCATACCTGTACTCCCAGTACTTGGTAGGGAGAGACAGAGGAGGATTGCAGGTTCAAGGCTTAGCAAAACCTTGTTTCAAAATAAAAAATAAACTAGGGCTGAGCGTGGTGGCACACGCTTGTAATCTCAGCGCTTGGGAGGCTGAGACAGGAGGATAACACAGGTTCAAAGCCAGCCTTAGCTACTTAGTGAGGCTCTCAGCAACTTAGTGAGACCCTGTTTCCAAATAAATTATAAGAACCTATAAATAAATTATAGGGCTATAGGGCTGAGAGTGTAGACCGGAGGTAGAATGCCCCTGGGTTCCATCCCCAGTACCACAAAAAAGAAAAAAAAAAGGGGGTGGGGGACTGGAGGTATTAGGTGTTGCTCCGAGGTAGAATGCCCCTGGGTTCATTCCATAGTACCAAAACACAAAACAAAAAACAGCTGGGCATGATGGTGTACTTTTGTAATCCAAATACTTGGGAGATTGAGATAGGAGGTTCACAGGTTAACAGCCAGCCTCAGCTTTTTAGTGAGGCCCTCCACAACTTAGACCGTGTTTCAAAATAAAAAATAGAAAATAGGGCTGGGGTGTATAGCTCAGAGGAAGAATGCCCCTGGCTCAAGCTCTGATACCATTAAGGAAAAAAAAGAAAGAGAGAAAGAAAGAGAGAATGCTATTAGAAAATCTATAAATCTTGAATCTCAGGTAAGCCATGACCATCACCCATAAATCTGACTCATGTAAGTGACTAGGGCATCTGTACTCAAGAAAAATAAAGTCAAGAGGGAACATAACTAATAAATCTAAAACTTCCCTACTATCACAAACTAACAACCAACCTTCCCAGTATTGATACATCCAAAGTGACCTTTCAGAGCTGCTCAGTCATGGACCACTAAACATCCTATATTCCTGTGAAGCATTTCAGGTCTTGAAAATAATGTGCAAAGGGGAAGAGAACTTGTCTGAGTACTGGGTCAATAGAGCAGGAAGTTTTCCTCTGTGAGCATCCTCCCTTTACCCTTCAAAAGTGGCTTCTTCTCTGAGCCCATCAGGATAGAACCACTCAATACCAACATCTTACCAGTTTCCAAAGCCACAATCCATCACAGCTTCTAAAAGGGCCATTTCTTCTTGAGCAGTCCAGCTGGGGTCAAGAACTGGAAAATCTGAAGTCTAAGGAGAAAAAGTTTTGACTAAGAACAGAGAAAAAATGAAACTCAGGAACCCCAACTATAGTACTGTAGTTAAATGGGTGCCAATACGCGCGCGTGTGTGTGTGTTTGTGTGTGTGTGTGTGTGTGTGTGTGTGTGTGTGTGTGTGTTTTGCTGAGAATTCAAACTCAGGGGTACTCTTCCTCTGAACTACATCCCCAGCCTACTGTATTACTACATTTTATTTTGCAACACGGTCTCCCTAAGTTACTGCACACTGGCCTTGAACATGTAATTCTCCTGCTCAGCCTCCCGAGTACTAGGATTACAGGTGTAACACATAAACATATTTCTCAGAGCACAAAGGTATAGACAGATATTATAGTATGCTCCCATTTTGCTAAAAAAATGAAAAAGATAAATATGTGCATATATTTGTTTAAACAGAAGAACAATCCAAAATTCTCTTATTATTTATTGGCGGGTGATAGGAATTGAGAAATCACTTTTTTTTTTTTTTTTTGGTGCTGGGAGTTGAACCCAGGGGCATTCTACCACCAACCTATACCCCCAGCCCTGTTTTTACTTCTTATTTTGAAAGAGGGTCTAAATTGCAAAGGGTCTCACTAAGTAGCCGAGGCTGGCTGCAAAACTGCTTTTCTCCTGTTTCAGCCTCCCATGTACTGGCATTAAAAACATGCACCACCACGCCCAACTTTATATATATATATATATTTTAAAGTATCAGGTGTGATGGTGCATGCCTATATAATACCAGGACTTAGGAGGCCGAGACAGGAAGAGCACAGGTTCCAGGCCAGCCTTATCAACTTAGTGAGATTCTTAGCAACTTAGCAAGACCCTGTTTCAAAACACAAAACAAGAGTTGGGCGCGGTGATGCATGCTTATAATCCCAGTACTTGGGAGGCTGAGACAGAAAAATCACTCAGGTTCAAAGCCAGCCTCAGCTACTTAGTAAAGCTCTTAGCAACGTAATAAGACCCTGTTTCAAAATAAAATAAAAAATCCCAGCATTAGGGAGGCTGAGACCGGAGCATCACGGTTCGCGGACAGCCTTAGCTACTTAGTGAGACCCTCCACAACTTAGTAGACACTGTTTCAAAATTTTAAAATAGGGTAGGGGGTGTATCTCAGAGGGAGAATGCCCCTGAGTTCCATCCCCAGACCTGCAAAAAAAAAAAAAAATATATATATATATATATATATATATATTTTTTTTACAAGCACATGCCACTATGCCCAGCTAAAAAAATAAATTAATTAAAAATATAAAATAAAAAAGCCGGGCATGGTGGCGCATATTTGTAATCTCAGCATTTAGGAGGCTAAGACAGGAGGATTGCGGTTGGAGGGCAGCCTCAGCTACTTAGTGAGGACCTCTGCAACTCAGTGAGACCCTGTTTCAAAATAAAGAATAAAGCCAGGTATGGTGGCGCACGCTTATAATCCCTGCGCTTGGGAGGCGAAGATAGGAGGATGGCGCAGGTTCGAAGCCAGCCTTGCTGGTTTAAGAGACCCTGTTTCCAAATAAAAAAAAATATAATAAAATAGGTCTGGGAGTGTAGCCCAGAGGTAGAAGGGTTCCATCCCCAGTACCACCAAAAACAAATAAATAAAGAAATAAAGAAAAAAGAATAAAAAAATAGGGCTGAGGGTATAGCTCGAAGATAGAATGTCCCTGGGTTTCATCCTCAGTACCGCAAAATAAACAAACAAACAAACAAACAAGGTGTATAGCTCAGAGGCAGAATGCCCCTGGGTTCCATCCTAGATACTACCAAAAAAAAAAAAAAAGAAAGAAAGAAAGAAAATGAATAAACAAACTATATTCATACAATGAAATATCACTCAGTAATGAAAGGAATGAAAATGACTACGAATCTACACATGAAAAATCTCAAAAACATGCTGAGTGAAAGAAACTAGAAATGAGTACACACCGTAAGACTCCATTTATATACAGCTGGAATACACAAAAACTGATCTATGCTGATAAAAGCCAGAACAGTGAGCCAGGTGTGATAGATAGCACATGTTTGTAATAGCACATGTTTGTACTTGAAGGGCTGAGATATGAAAATCACAGGTTTGCAGCCAAGCCTCCAGCTATTTAGTGAGACCCTCTTCAACTTAGTGAGACCCTGTTTCAAAATGAAGAATAAAAAAAATATATAGGGGTGGGGGTATGCTCAGCTGTAGAATACCCCTGGGTTCAATTCTGAGTACCACAAAAACAAGAAAACAAAATAAAACAAAAAAGAAAAAAAAAACAGTGATTCCTTTAGAAGTAGAAAAGTAAACATTGTCTTAAAGACTTAACTAGCTGTGGTGGCATACACCTGTAAGCCCAGTACTTGGGAGGCTGAGACAGGAGGAGCACGGGTTTGAGGACAGGCTCAGCAAGTATTAAGATTCTCATTAACCGAAAAAAAAAAATAGAGCCGGGGATGTAGCTTGGAGGTTAAGGCCCCCAAGGGTTCAATCCCCAGTACCACAAAAAATAATTAATTAAAAAAGATAAAAGACTTTATGACTGGGAAAATGAAGTGAATTACTTAGAAATCTAATGAGACATCTAAATCATCAGTATGGGGATTTGCTTCAAAATGATCCAGAAGAATGAGGGTTTACTTTCAAGGAAACAAGATCAGTCATGAGTGAATGACTTCAAGAGCTAGGGATGAGTATATGGAAACCTACTATTCTCTAGTAGCAACTGGTTGTAATGATGGCCCCTAAGAACTTCTCTTAGAAGTCCCATTTAGTCTGGGCTGGACCTGTGACTTGCTTACGAAGGCCTAGAGGCCACCACTTTTATACTCCTAAGCAACCAAGTAAAAACTCTAGCCTCACTGCTGGAAAGACTGAGAAGGCTACATGTAAAGGGCGTCATCCTGATACTACCTGCAGATGCACCAAGGTTTTGGTTAAGTCCTTCATTCAATTCAAGCCATTTAATGGGGTGCCAGAGGTGTGGGAAAAGCCTCCTACTTTCTACAACCCCAGGACCTTCTGTGAAGCTGACAACCACCCTGAATGAACCTGATCTGAATTCCTGAGTCACAAACACTGGGAGATAAATTAAATGGTTGTTATTTTAAGCCACAAAGTTTTGAGGCAGCAGCTACATAGCAAAACATTACCAAACACCATTCATTCTCATATATATTTGAAACTGTCTACAATAAAAAGTTAAAAAAGAAAGTTATACAACAGGTCTTTAGATTACATAGCCACTGGAAATCTGTCATGACTAGTAAAACAGTACTACCAAAAAAGCAACAAGAGCCGGCCATGGTGGCGCACACTTGTAATCCCACTGCTTGGGAGGATGAGACAGGAGGATCGCGCAGGTGCAAAGCCAGACTTGGCTACTTAGTGAGGCTCTCAGCAACTTAGTAAGACCCTGTTTCCAAAACAAAATATAAAATAGGTCTGGGAATGTAGCCCAGAGGTAGAAGGCCCCTGGGTTCCATCCCCACTACCACCAAAAAAAAATAAAAAATAAAAATTAAAAAAATTTTTAAAAAGCAACACTTGTTTGTGTGTATGATACGAGGAAATGAACCCAGCAGCACTCTACCTCTTAGCTACACGCCCAGCCCTATTTTGTTTTTTATTTTGAAACACGGTCTCACTAGGTTACTGAGGTTGGGCTTGAATGTATGATTCTCCTATCTCAGCTCCTCAAATATTGGGATTACATGATGTGCCACCATGCTCAGGTAAGCAACACATTTTGGTCTGAGCACATACTATGAACATGCCTAGCACTCAAGGTATTAAGAGCTCCAAGAGAGAAATTTCAGGATCTTCAACTAATGTATGAGTTATCATATTTACATAGCGGTTCAAGGACAGCCTCCGCTACTTAGCTAGGCCCTTTGAAACTCAGTGAGACCGTTTCAAAAAATAAAAAGACTAAAAAGAATTATAAGACAAAAATAAGTATAGAACTCAGAAATCTTGATTAATGCACCACCCACTACAACATGAGTAACTCCCCAAAATACAGCACTATGCGATGACAAAGCACTGAAAACCACTTAAAGTTATTTGAGGCTTCATATGCAAAAAAAGAAATTTTTAGCAGCTTCACGTGTAGAAAGCCAAAATTTGGTCATGATTCCTATAGAAGGAAAGAGTCATTACAATAAATAAGATTGGCTAGGTGTGGTGGCACACACTTGTAATCTCAGCATTTGGGAGCCTGAGACAGGAGGATTGCGATTTGTGGGCAGCCTCAGCTATTTAGTGAGATCCTTACAACTCAGTGTGACCCTGTTTCAAAATAAATAAAAATAAAAATAAATAGGGCTAGGGGTGCAGCTTGGAGACAGAATGTCCATGGGTTCCATCTCCAGTACTGGGAATAAAGAAGAAAGAAAGAAAGAAAGAAAGAAAGAAAGAAAGAAAGAAAGAAAGAAAGAAAGAAAGAGAAAGAAGGAAAGAGAGAGGGAGGGGGAGGGAGAAAGGGAGAGAGGGAGGGAGGGGGAGGGACAAAGGGAGAGAGGGAGGAAGGGAAGGAGGGGGGAGGGGAAAAAAAAGAAAGAAAGAGCCAGGCATGGTGGTGCATGCTTGTAATCCCTGCGCTTGGGAAGCTGAGACAGGAGGATCACATGGGTTCGAAGCCAGTCTCAGCTACTTAGTGAGGCTCTCAGCAATTTAGTGAGACCCTGTTTCCAAATAAAGTATAAAATAGGTCTGGGAGTATAGCCCAGAGGTAGAAAGCCTCTGGGTTCCACTCCAGTACCACCAAAAAAAAAAGAAAGAAAGAAAGAAAAGGAGGGAGGGAGGGAGGGAGGGAGAGAAAGAGAGAGAGAGAGAGAGAGGAAGAAAGAGAAAAAAATAGGGCTGAGGGTGTAGCTCAGAGGTATAATGCCCCTGGGTTCCATCCCCAGTACTGGGCGGGGGGGGGGGGGGAGAGATAAGATCAGCTGAAAAAATGAAAAGAATATAAGTAATCCTCAAAAATCTCCCCAAAGTACCCAATTTTAAAATATATTTTATGAGCTGGGCGTGGTGGCGCACTCTTGTAATCCCTGCGCTTGGGAGGCAGAGACAGGAGGATCGTGCAGGTTCAAAACCAGCCTTACTGGCTTAAGAGACCCTGTTTCCAAATTTAAAAAAGGTATAAAATAGGTCTGGGAGTGTAGCCCGAAGGTAGAAGGGTTTCCAGGAACCCCATTACCACCCCCCCAAAAAAAAAGTTTGTATGAGTACTGAGTATCTGAGAAAAGAATGATACAATCAGAATTAAGTGGATTTAAGAGTGAAACAGTGTTTGCAATATTATACAAAAGACATGGTACCCAGAACAACAGCTACAGAAAGTTCTTGATCAGTGTTTCTACAGTAGATAAGCATGACTATCAACATATCCAACCTATACTGAACTATCCCTTAATGAATTACTTCAACATTTCATTTATTGATTATTGATTTTGTGGTACTGGGGATGGAACCCACGAACCTTCTGCCTCCAGGCTACACCCCCAGATATATTTTTATTTATTTTGAAACAAGGTCTCGCTAAGTTGCTGAGGCTGGCTTCAAACCTGCAATCTTCCTGTCTCAGTGTCTCAAGTACTGAAATTAAGAACATGTACCGGGGAGTGGTGAGTTGGCCCGGGCCACCCTCCCCCCTCATGCCATTTTGGCATGGGGCTGTAACTATTTTCTGTATTTCTATCTTTTTAATAAACTTCTTTAAATCTTAAAAAAAAAAAAAAGTACCACCATGGCAGGCTACTTCAGCATTTTAAACAAATAAATTTGGGGATTGAGGATGTTGTTTAGCGGAGTCAATCCCCAGTACCACAGTACCACTCATCAAAAAAAAAAAAAAAAAAAAAAAAAGAGAAAGAAGAAAAGAAAGACAGCCAGAGAGCCAGCCAGGTATAGTGGTGCATGCTTGTTATCCCAGTACTAGGGAGGCTGAGACAGGAGGATCACAGGTTCATGGCCAGCCTCAGTTACTTAGTGAGGGCCTCCACAACTTAGTGAGACCCTGTTTCAAATCAAAGAATAATACTAATAAAAAAAAAAAAAAAACTGGGCTGGGCAGGAGGTAGAATGTCTTTGGGTTCAATCCCCAGTACCATTTAAAAAAAAATGTATACTGCCTCTAGGAATTCTTGTTTTTTCTTTTTTTTCCCTGTGTGGTACTGGGGATTAAACCCAGGGGCATTCTACCTCTTAGCTACATCCCCAGCCCTATTTTTTTTTTATTTTGAAACAGGGTTTCAGTAAATTGCTGAGGCTGGCTGCAAACCTGTCATCTTCCTAACTCCTCCCAGGTACTGGGATTCTAAGCCATTCCCAGCTTCCCTCTAGGCATTCTTGTGTAAAGCTGGGAATAAATAAGACTTTGAAAATCATCTGGTAACTGGTAAAATGAACTCAAAGCCACAGCTACTCTGGTCATACCCTTCATTTTGTAATTCACAAAACTGAAAAAAGAGGTACACCAAGTCTTACAAATACATTATTTAGAAGACTGAAGTTGTTTTGAAAGAAGTAGAGGAAGGCTAGCAGGTTGGCTCCCAATAACTTTCCCGGGGGCATTCAACCTCCGAGCTACACCCCCTGCCCTATTTTTTATTCTTTATTTTGAAACAGGGTCTCACTGAGTTGCAGAGGGCCTCACTAAGTAGCTGAGGCTGTCCATGAACCGCGATCCTCTGGTCTCAGCCTCCGAAATGCTGGGATTACAAGCGTGCACCACCACCCCCAGCTCCAATATTTTACTCTTTAGTTTGAAATAAGATCTCACCAAGTTACATAGGGCCTCAATAAGTAGCTGAGGCTGGCCAGGAAAGTGGATCCTCCATTCTTAGCCTCCAAAGTACTGGAATTACAAGCATGTACCACCACACCCAGCTTCCCAAAAACTTACTGTTTTTCTTTGATTAATTCATTTTAGTCTAGAATCTGACTCAGTCAGATTCTCAAGTACAGAAATAAATTTTAACAGGACCCCACAAATGATCAGACTCAGAGATGTTGATTCACTCAAACTTTTAAGATACCAAAGTAAATATGCTGTGAATTCTATAGCAGGCAGAATACTAAATGTTCCTCCTCACCTTCCAAAATTTCTATCCCCCTGATTATTCAAAACCTAATTAGTTACTGCTTTGAAGGGACTCTGCAGACAGAATTAAGGTTACTAGTCATCTGATAAAGAAGGGAGATTATCCCAGTTTATCCAGATGGGTCCAATGTAATGGTATGAACTCTTAAAAGTAGAAAAGCCAGGCATGGTGGCACACCCTTGTAATCTCAGCATTCAGGAAGCTGACACAGGAGGATCTTGCAATTTGGGACAGCCTCAGGTACTCAGTGAGGCCCTTTGAGACCCTGTTTCAAAATAAAGAAGAAAAATAGGGATGGGGTTGCAGCTTGGAGGTAGAATACCCCTGGGTTCCATAACCAGTACCAAAAAAAAAAAAAAGTAGAAAAGTAGAAGAGGCCGGGCATGGTGGCACATACCTGTAATCCCTCTACTTAGGAGGCTGAGACAGGAAGATCACAGGTTTGAGGACAGCCTCAGCAAGTAGTGAGACTGGCATCAACCTAGAGATTCTGTTTCCAAGTAAGAAATAAAATCGGGCTGGGAGTATAGCTTAAAGGTAGAATGCCTCTGGGTTCAATCCTGAGTACTTCCTCCACCAAAAGAAAAAAAAAAAGGTAGAAGTCAAAAGAGCCACAGAGTGTGCTCAGAAGAGATAAAGCAGGAGGTCAGAGAGGTTCGTCAACAAACTTTAAGGACTTCCAGAGCTGCTAGTTTTGAAGATGGCAAAAGGGGCCAGTAGCCAGAGAATGCCAGCAAGCTCTAGAAGTTGACAATAAGCTCTGGCCAGCACCAGGCAAGGAAATAGTTGGCATCATTCCTACAAACTCAAGGCAGTGACATTCTGCCAAGAACCTGAATGAGCCCAGAACTGGATTCTCCCTCAGGACCTCCAGAGAAAACTCAGGCTGGCCAGTCTTAATTCCAGCCTTATAGGACTGGTAGCAAACTAAGTGAGCCTTATGGTTTCTGACCTACAAAACTGTGAGATAAATTTGTTGTATTAAGCCACTTAATTGTTGGTAATTTGTTACAGCAGCCTTGGAAAACTAATACAGTGCCAAATGATTAATCTATAATTTTAAATTTTTACTGTCAAGTCAGCCAGCATTTTTTCCATAAGAAAAACTACAAGGGAGACTAAATGTTGAAAATTGCTTGATGAAGATTTAGTTAGATGCTTAATATGCTCTGAAAAATGACAAAACTATTTTGACAAAGGAATCTGCCGAAAAGACTTGTCAAGCAATCCAGTATGCACTTTGGCTTATTAAGCCATACATTCTGTGAATGGTGGCACAAGCTCCTGATCTCAGTATTTGGGAGGCTGAGAAAAAAGAGCCACAGATTTAAAGCCAGTGTTTTAACTTACTGAGACCCTATTAAAAAAAAAACAACCCAGAAAGGACTGGGGTGTAGCTCAGCAATAGAACACCCCTGGACTCAATCCCCAATGCTAGAAAGAAATAATTAAATACATAGACCACATATCCTCCTGGGCAGAGCTTGGAGATATACAAGTGGCACTCTCAATCCTTCTTTAAAAGTGGCAATACAAACAATCAAATCACCATCAAGGCTTATTTTGGCCTATAAACCAATCCGTCCCTTCAAAGTCTTTTTTCTTGGTACTGTCCCCGGGGCATTCTCCCTCAGATCTACAACCCTAGCCCTTTCTATTTTTTATTGTGAAACAGGTCCCACTAAGTTGCTGAGGGTCACAGTAAGTTGCTGAGGTTGGCCTCTAACCTGTGATCTTCCTATCAGCCTTCCAAGTACTTTGGGTTACAGGCATGAGCGACCACACATGGCTATCAAGTTTTTGTTTTTGGTTTTTAGTTTTATTTTTGGTGGTACTGGGGTTCCTTGAAACCCTTCTACCTCCAGGCTACACTCTCAGACCCATTTTTATACTTTTTTTTATTTGAAAACAGGGTCTCTTAAGCTAGCGTGGCTGCCTTCAAACCTCCGCAATCCTCCTGTCTCTGCCTCACAAGCACAGGGATTACAAGTGTGTCACCACGCCCAGCTTTCAAGTTATTTTTATGTAGAGTATTAACTCATTTGCTCTGTGTTCATCTGTAACTTAACTTTCAGAGGATAACTAAATTTCTCAAGGAAAGGAAATGGAGTGCCAGACATAAACTTCACCATCACCAACAGGTACCACATAAAAAAAAAAAATTCACTAACACACGGTGACAACACATAGCTACAAATGTTTAGTAATAACCTTAAAGACCACCATACCTCTTATGCTCATATCAGAGAAACTCAAAAAGTACTTCCTTTAAACACCTTCTAAATTTGAAACAAAAATCTGAGTATAGCTGGGCGTGGTGGCACACACTTGTAATCGCACAGGTTCAAAGCCAGCCTCGCTGGCTTAAGAGACCCTGTTTCCAAATAAAAATATAAAATAGGTCTGGGAGTGTAGCCCAGAGGTAGAAGGGCTTCCTGGAACCCCAGTACCACCATTAAAAAAAAAAGAAATCTGAGTATATAAAACTATTTTTGGCTGGGCATGGTGGCATCCGCTTGTAATCCCAGCGCTTACGAATCTGAGACAGGAGGATCACACAGTTTTGAAGCCAGCCTCAGCTACTTAGTGAGGCTCTCAGCAACTTAGTGAGACCCTGTTTCCAAATAAAATATAAAATAGGTCTGGGAGTATAGCCCGGAGGTAAAAAGCCCCTGGGTTCCATCCTCAGTACCATAAACAAACAAACAAATAAAACTATTTTTGGAGTACTTGCCTAGCATGTGCAAGGCCTTGGGGTTTGATCCCTAGCAATACATACATACACACACACACACACACACACACACACACACACAATATTTTGTGTGTGTGTGTATGTGTGGTACAGGGGATAGAACCCAGGGCATTCTACCTCTGAGCTACATCCCAGCCCCATTTTATTTTTATTTTGAAACAAAGTTTCATTAGGTTGAAGAGAACTTTGCTAAACTGCTGAGGCTGGCCTTGAATCTGCCCTATCTCAGCCTCCCAAGTACTGGGATTACAGGCATGGGCCACCATGCCCAGTTCATTTTTGTAGATTTGCTAAAACCCTAAAAGACTTACTGAGTAATGATGATCAAATCGAGAACAGGAGAAAACAAAAAGGAAAGAAATACTTGGAGATAAAATGAATTCTCAGTCTAATAAATGAAAAATGAATCGAAATTCCCAGCAACTTCATCATTACCATTATTTCATAAGTATGATCACTTTGATGTTTCTTGTACTCAAACCCTCGAGTGAAACACTGAAAAGAAAGAAAAATCACATTACCAAAATCTACTTTTAAAAATGCTCTTTAAAAAAATGCTCTTTAAAGAATAAAAGGTAGTATGTATATGCTCTACTCTTGTGCTAAGTTTTTAAGAAACTTTAATCTTGCCTACAATTATAATAGGATGGTATATTCATGATAACAGCTTTTCAGCAGTATTATAGAGAAAAAAGTCTTTTTTCTAGTTTTCTTCTCTCAATAAGAGCATGAGCCCTAGAATCAGAATACCTAAATTTGATTCCTGGCTCTATATTTACCTTACTTCAGCAATTCTAAGACAATATTTTTCATATTTTAAAACTCTAAAATCAGGATTAAAATTACAATTAAAAACATATCAAAATTTTCATCAGCTATTTTTATATTTAAACACTGCTACATTGGGATGCTTCTTACAATCAAGTGTCTTCGATCTCATAAAACATGGTGTTTGCTGTTTGACCTTGAGCAAATTACTTAACCTCTCTTTGCCTGACTTTCATCTATAAAATGGGATATTTGTTTACTTCACCACAGGATCACAGTGATGAGGTAAGGGTTAATTCATGTAAAGTAGTTAAAATACTGCCTTACACAGAGCAAGCACTTATAATTAGTGTTATTACTACTATCATAACCCACAAAAGTTTGTTCCCTTGTTGTCACCTCTATAGAAACCACTCAACACTCAATAAACAATCCTCCAGTTCTGATTCTTAGAATCCCAACACTTTAAGTCGACTTAGAAAAACACTGTTGAGTATTAAATGGATACACCTTGTAAACAGTCAACAGTCTGTCTCAACCATCTGCTCAGTTCCTCGACTTTTCACTTGTAAAATATGTAAGGTAAGACTGACTAGAAGGAATAGATGCAAAAAGGGATGATCCTACTAAGCAATTCACAGTAACTCTGAATTACTATACCCATAAAATTAAGCTAGGAGAGGCAAGCCTCTCTTTAATAAGTTACCTGTAAGCAGAGGAAAAAAGGAGGCGGCCCACATTCAGCACACTTAATATAAGGCTCCATGAGGTAGGAGGAGCAGCCTCTGCAAGGTGGCTTATCAGAGGGATCATCTAGAACAGAGAAAACAAATACACTTGCTTTAAAACACTCTGTGTATCATAAGCACAAATGGCGAAAATCTATAAATGACTACCTAAGAGTGTGAGCTGTGTTGAAAAGTACATGGAGATAAGATCATTCTAAATAAACAAAAACAGAAATTATGCCCCTTTTGCCAGAAGTGGCGGTGCACTCCTGTAATCCCAGCTACTCAGGAGGCAGAGATAAGAGAATTGCGAGTTCAAGGTCTGCCCAAGGTCTGCCCGAGCAACTCAGTGAGACCTGATCTCAAAACAATACATTTTTAAAAGGCTGAGGATGTAGCTCAGTAGTTCAATCCACAGTACCATACACACAAGAAGTTATGCAAGTTACGCTTCACTTCCGGGCAGCTTTGTTCCTTCCTGCAGTGCCCATTGCTTCAAACAGCAGCTAGGGAGATACAGCAGTAGTAGAAAAAAAAATTATGAATACAGATTTTAAGCAGTTTCAGAATACAGGGGAAAAAATGGACACATACCTACAAAACACATACATATAAATCAAATCTGACAAATGTTAACAATTAGTGAATCTAGGCAAAAGGTACACAACCACTGTACTGGCTGTGTCAGGGAGGAAGGGGAACAGAGATTGAAGGCAGGGGCACTTTGCCACTGAGCTAGTCTTCAGCCCTTCCAGAGACTGGCCTCAAATTTTCTATCCACCTACCTGACTCACAAGTTATTTTGACTTTTCCTTAAACTTAAAATGTTTTCATAATAAAAACTTAGGGGAAAAAGAAAACTCCCTTAAATAAGTCTTGGGATTATTTATTTTGGTGGTACTGGAGATTGAACACAAGGGCATTCTACCTCTGAGCTATAGCCCCAGCCCTATTTTATTATTATTATTATTATTATTATTATTATTATTAATTTTCTCACTAAGCTGCTGAGGGTCTCATTAAGTTACTGAGGCTGGTTTCAAATCTACAGTCCTCCTGTCTCAGTCTCCCAAGTACTGGGATTACAGGTATATAAAACCATGTCTGGCTATCTTGGGATTTAAACTGAGGAACACTCCTGCCTCCCTTTCTCCTGTGCAAAACAAAACACAGCCAATGTCCTTTCATTCCCAATGACAGTGACATGTTTCCAACATATTAAGGTAAAGAGTATAATTTAAGCTAGGCGTGGTGCGCACGCTTGTAATCCCAGCATTCGGGAGGCTGAGATAGGAGGATCGCAGTTTGCAGCCAGCCTTAGTGAGGCCCTTTGCAACTCAGTGAGACCCTATTTCAAAATAAATAATAAAAAATAGGGCTGGGGGTGTAGTGTAGCTCAGTGGTAGAATGCACCCTGAAGTTCATCCCTAGTACCTCAAAAAAAAAAAAAGAAAGAAAGAAAGAAAGAACGAAAGAAAGAAAGAAAAGAAAAAAGTAAACCAGGCTTGGTGGCGCACATGTGTAATCCCAGTACTTGGGAGGCTGAGACAGGAGGATTTGGGTTCACGGACAGCTTCAACTTCTTAGCGAGGCCCTTTGCAACTCAGTGAGACCCTGTTTCAAAATAAAGAACAAAAAAATGGGGTTGGGGCGTAGCTCAGTGGTAGAATGCCCCTGGGTTCTAAGCCCAGTACCGCCAAAAAAAAAAAAAAAAAAAAAAAAAAAAAATATATATATATATATATATATATATATATAATCTAAACTCTCTAAATTCATAAAACTGCAGACTGAGCCGCAGCAACACTCTGTGTTGTAACCTAGCAAGACCCTGTTTCAAAATAAAAAATAAAGCCAGCATGATGCCACATGCTTATAATCCCAGTACTTGGAAGGATAAGAGAAGAGGATCACAGGTTCAAAGCCAGCCTCAGCAACTTTTTAACATGGCTCTCAGAAACCTAGTGAGACCATGTTTCCAAATAAGAAATAAAATCAGGCTGGAGGTATAGTTTGGAGGTAGAAGGCCTCAGGGTTCCATCACCAGTGCCAAAAGTAAGTAAGTAAGTAAGTAAGTAAGTAAGTAAGTAAGTAAGTAAATAAATAAATAAATAAATAAATAAATGGTTGTAGCTTGGAGGTAGAATGCCCCTAGGTTCAATCCTAGTACCACACACAAAAAATAAAAAAGAATGAAGGAAGAAAGGAAGGAAGGAAGGAGAAAGAAAGAAAGAAAGATGGATGGATGTATAGATGGATGGATGGATGGATGGTGTGTCCTCAGCTGCCCACACTGCTTTATGGAGTAAGGGCAACCTAGCAACACTGTTCTCTGTGACCAGCCACAGAAGTCTAGGGAACAAAGGCCTTGAAGTCAGACGAAGAGATTTGTTTAGTCTGGGGCAGAATTTCTCAAATTCTGTCACAGTACTTTTTCTTCCTAAAAACCAAGAAACACTAAAAATAGTTTCAAATTAAGTATACAGTTCACCAATTACTCTACTTCTCCCATTTTAAATTTTAGCATGAAAAAACCAAATTATTTATATTTAGTGCTAGATGCCAAACTTACAAATTACCTTCTCCCTCATTTCCTGAATCTTTGTTCTTAGTTACTTATCTATTTATTTTTGTAGTACTGAGGAGTGAACCCATGGGAAAACTTTTTTTTGGTAGTACCAGGAATGGAACCCAGAGGCATTCTACCCCCGGGGTACATTCCCAGCCCTAATTTTTATCCTTTATTTTTGAAAGAGTCTCACTAAGTTGCGGAAGGTCTCACTAATAGCTGAGACTGGCCTTAAACCTGAGATCCTCCTGCCTCAGCCTCCCAACTACTGGGATTACAAGTGTGTACCATCAAGCCAGTTAACCCATGGAATTCAATCTGCAAGCTACACCCCCAGTCCCATTTTATTTTTTTTATTTTGTTACAGTACTGGGGATGGAAGCCAGGGGCATTCTACTTCCGAGCTACACGCCCAGCCCAATTTTTTTTTCTTTATTCTTTTATTATTTATTTATTTATTTATTTATTTATTTTTCCGGGTCTGGGGATGGAACAGAGGCATTTGACCTCCGAGCTACACCCCCTGCCCAATTTTTTATTCTTTATTTTGAAACAGGGTCTCACTGAGTTACAAAGGGCCTCACTAAGTAGCTGAGGCTGTCTATGAACCATGATCCTCTGGTCTCAGCCTCCCGAATGCTGGGACTACAAGCGTGCGCCACCATGCCTGACTTTTTTTTTTTGAAACAAGTTCTCACTGAGTTGCAAAGGGCCTCAATAAGTAGCTGAAGCTGTGAACCGCGATCTTCTTGCTCAGCCTCCCAAATGCTGGGATTACAAGTGTGTGCCACCACCCTCTGCCCATTTTATTTTTTATTTTGAAACAAGGTCTAAGTTGTGGAGGGCTTCACTAAGTAGCTGAGGCTAGCCACAAATCTGTGATCCTCCAGTCTCAGCCTCCCAAGTACTGGGTTAGAATCATGTGCTAGTATACTGGCTGACTGGCTGGCTATCTATCTGTCTATCTATCAATCAATCAGTACAGGGGTTAGAAACCAGGGGCATTCTACATGAGCTATATCCCCAGCCCCATTTTATCCTTTTATTTTGAAACATGGTCTAAGTTGCAGAGGCTGGCAGCAAACCTGCAATATTTCTGTCTTTGCCTTCCAAATATTAGGATTACAAGCATATGACATCACACCCAGCTTCATTCTTACTTTTTTTTTTTTTTTTTTTGTGTGTGTGTGTGTGTGTGGTACTGGAATGAAACCCATGGCTTTCTACCCCCAGGCTATACTTACAGACCTATTTTATATTTTATTTGGAAACAGGGTCTCACTAAGTTGCTGAGAGCCTCACTAAGTAGCTGAGGCTGGCTTTTAACCTGTGTGATCCTTCTGTCTCAGCCTCCCAAGTGCAGGGATTACAAGCGTGCGCCACCACACCCAGTTCTCTGATTTTAATCATTAAATTTGCTTCTCTTTCCTCTTAAAAAAACAAAAAAAAAAACCAATCTTCCATGGACCAAAACAGAATTTTATGCGAAAAGCAATTATTTTGTAACAGCAATCCAATTTATACTTCTTAAAACTTTATAATTAGGGAGTCTGAGCCAGGAGAATTACAGGTCCAAGGCCAGCCTTCCACTACTTAGCAAGACCGTTTAAAAAAAAAAAAAAATAGATGCCGGGTGTGGTGGCACACGCTTATAATCCCCACGCTTAGGAGGTGGAGACAGGAGGATCGTGCAGGTTTGAAGCCAGTTGCGCTGGCTTAAGAGACCCTTGTTTCCAAATAAAAAAGTATAAAATAGGTCTGGGAGGATAGCCTGGAAGTAGAAGGGTTTCCAGGAACCCCAGTACCACCAAAAATAAATAAATAATAAAAAAATAGGGCTAGGGATGTCGCTCAGAGGTGGAGTGCCCTAAGTTTAAACCTAAATGAATAAAATCCAAACATTGGTTTATGTGTGTGTGTGTGTGTGTGTGTGTGTGTGTGTGTGTGTGTATACATATATACATATATACACACTTTTTTTTTTTTTTTTTGGTGGTACTGGGGATGGAACTCGGGGGCCTTCTACCTCCGGGCTACACTCTCAGACCTATTTTATATTTTATTTGGAAACAGGGTCTCTTATGCCACCTGAGGCTGGCTTCGAATCTGCACGATCCTCCTGTCTATCTCCGAAGCGCGGGGATTACAAGCGTGCGCCACCACGCCCGGCTATATGTATCTATATATTTATCTAACAAAAGTAGAAAACTACACATTTTGCAGCCCGTTTATTTTTTTATTTCCACTTGACAATACATGGTGGTCATCTTTTTGTGACTATATATATATATATATATATATATATATATGTATATATATATATATATATATATAAATTTTTTTCTTTTTTGCAGTATGGGGGATGGAACCCAGGGGCATTCTACCTCTGAGCTACACCCTCAGCCCTATTTTTTATTCTTATTTTGAAACAGGGTCTCACTAAGTTGGGCAGGGCCAACTTAGTCTGTGAACCGCAATCTTCTTGTCTCAGCCTCTAGATCTAATTTTTCCCTCCCTATTCTTTGTATACGTGTTTTACTTACTAGAGATTGAACAGAGGAATTCTGCCTCTAAGCTACACCCACTACCTTATTTGAATTATTAAATATATATTTTGAAACAGGGTCTCATTAAGTTGCTGAGTCTGGCCATGAACCTGTCATCCTTTTGTCTTAGCCTCCTAAGTAATTATTTTTTGTTTTGAAACAGGGTCTAAGTTGTAGAGAGCCTAAGTTGCTGAAGTTGGCCTTGAACCTGTGATACTCCTGTCCTGGCCTCCCAAGTACTGGGATTAGAGGCCTGTGCCACTTTGCCCAGCTCCTAGGAAGACATTTTAAAGGAAGTACTTTTTATTGCCACAATGACTACAGAACACTACTGGCATTTTGTAGGCAGGGACCATGAATTCTAGATATCCTATAGTTCTCAAGACAGTCCTCTACAATGAAAAACTGACCTGTGCAAATTTCAAATGTCCTGCCAGACATTAAAACAAAATGTAATTTTATATAGATCATATAAATTTACATATGATATGTAAATATACATACATATGTATGTATTGGTGGTGCTGGGAATCAATCCCATGTCTCATTCATGTTAAGCTAGCAATCTACCAATAAGCTACACGCTCATCCCCAAAGTAGAACATTTTTGACAATTTTTAATATACACCTAATTTTCCTTTTCTTTTACTGTGGTTTTGGGAGCTGAGCCCAAGGGCATTCCACCCCGAGATACACCCCAGCATCATTTTATTTTCTATTTTGAAACAAGGGTCTCATTAAGTTGCTGAGGCTGGCCTTGAACTTGCAATCCTCCTGACATAGCCTCCCAAGCACTAAGATTACATGTGTGTACCAGCACACTTGGCTATATTGAATTCTCTAATAAGGTGACTACGTATAATTCTAGAAGAGATTGTGTTTTGTTTTGTTCAGAACCAGGAGCTACTTACCAGGAGTTACTCAGGCTTGTGGTAGTTGTCAGTCACTAACGTAAGACATATGAATCATTCTGCATTTGTAGTTGTGAGTTACTCAGTATTGAACATATGGGTACAAGCACCTGACTACTTATGTCATTATGTCTTCTATAGTAATTATGCCTAAGCATATAGAGATAGTTATTAAGTTACATTACTTCAGTATTTCTTTTAGCTATCTCGTTTATTAGTTAGGCTATTATTATTTTTATTTTTTTAAATCACTGTATAAATACATTATCTACATACTTCATTTCCAATTAGTAAAAGGGGCTTTAAAAAAATTACAAGGAGGGCCAGGTGCAGTGGCACACACCTATACTTCCAGTAGTTGGGAGGCTGAGACAAGAGGATCACAAATTAAAGGCCAGCCTGGGTAACTTAGCAAGACCCTGTTTCAAAATAAAAAGGGCTGGAGCTGGGTGTAGTGGCGAACCCTCGTAATTCCAGCATTCAGGAAGCTGAGACCAGAGGATCACGCTTTGTGGACAGCCTTAGATACTTAGTGAGGCCCTTCGCAACTCGGTGAGACCCTGTTTCAAAATTTAAAAAAGTCTAAAAAATAGGGCTGGGGGTGTAGCTCAGAGGTAGAATGCCCCTGGGTTTCTTCCCCAGTACCGCAAAAATAAATAAAAATAAAGGCCCCTGGGTTCCATCCCCAGTACCACAAAAAAAAGTAATAATAAAAATAAATAAATGGATGGCTTGGGGTATAGCATAAAGGTATAACCACCTCTTCCCCCCAGGTTCAATCCCCAGTACTGCAAAATACAAATACACACACACACACACACACACACACACACACACACACACACAAAGAAACCCTTGTCTGGGTTGTGGTGGCACATGGCTATAATCCTAGCTACTCTGAAGACTGCCTAGGCAATTTAGTAAGACCATATCTCAAAATAAAAATAACAAGTCGTTGTGGTGTCACACCCCCATAATCCCCAGTATTTGGGAGACTGGGATGTGATGATCACAGCTTCAAGGCCAGCCTCAGCAACTTAGCAAGACCATGTTTTGTTTTGTTTTGTTTTTGCATGTCTGGGGATGGAACCCAGAGGCATTCAACCTCTGAGCTACACCCCCTGCCCTATTTTTTATTCTTTATTTTGAAACAGGGTCTCACTGAGTTGCAAAGGGCCTCACTAAGTAGCTGAGGCTATCCACGAACCGCGATCCTCCGGTCTCAGCCTCCCAAATGCTGGGATTACAAGCATGTGCCATCATGCCCAGCTAAGACCATGCTTTTAAAAAAAACACACAAAAAAAGCAAAAAAAACAAAAAAACAAAAAACTCGGCTAGGTGTGGTGGCGCACGCTTGTGATCCCAGCATTTGGGAGGCTGAGACCGGAAGATCGTGGTTCGCAGCCAGCCTCAGTTACTTAGTGAGGCCCCTTGCAACTCAGTGAGACCCAGTTTCAAATTAAGAATAAAAATAGAGCTGGTGGTGTAGCTCAGAGGTAGACTACCCCTAGGTTCCATCCCCAGTACCCTCCCCCAAAAAAGGTCGGGGTGTAGCTCAGATGCAAAATGCTCCTAGGTTCAATTCCCAGTACCAGAAAAAGAAACAAAATAAAGATAACTGTAAAGGGTTTTAAAAGGGACTGGAATGGAATGGAAGTGATATAAAAGAGAGTGGAATTTCTCTAATATGTGTGTGTGTGGGGGTACTGGGGATGGAACCCATGGACATTCTACCTCTGAGCTACCCCCACCCAAGACCTATTTTTTATTCTTTATTTTGAAACAGAGTCTCACTGAGTTGCAAAGGGCCTAAGTCGCTGAGGCTGCCCATGAACTGCAATCCTCCTGTCTCAGCCTCTTAAATGCTAGGATTACAAGTGTGTGCCACCATGCCCAGCTTCTAAATATTATTTTTTTGCAACTATCACAGTAAAGACTTTAATCAAGCAAAAATCAATCGATGCTAAATGAAGGGAGAAATGTTTATGAAAAGCAGCATTGTTTTTAACCCGGAAGTATTTCCCCATGGACTGCTTATTATATGCAAAGCAGAAAACAGAAATCATACAAAACATAAGGAAGCCGGGCATGGTGGCGCATGCTTTTAATCCCAGTACCTGGGAAGCTGAGACAGAAGGATTGCAGGTTTGAAGCCAATCTTGGTAACTTAGCAAGACCCTGTTTCCAAATAAAAAATAAAATCAGGTTGGGGGTATAGCAGAATGCTTCTTCAATCCCCAGTACCACAAAAAATAAAATAAATTCCAAATAAGTTTAATAGTTAGTTTTTAAAAGGTAGGAGAGACTGGTTTCACTTTATTTTCCTAGCATTGGAGCAAGCAATTTATTTAGATTATTTCTCCATGTGTAAAATAAAAGGGAACCGGGAGTGGTGAAACACACTTATAATACCAGCATTTAGGAGGCTGAGACAGGAGGATCGCCATTTGTGGACATCCTCAGCTACTTAGTGAGGCCCTTTGCAACTCAGTGAGATCCTGTTTCAAAATGAATTAAAAAATAGGGCTGGGGTGTAGCTCGGAGGTAGAATGCCCCTGGGTTCCATCCCCAGCACCACAAATAAACAAATAAAAGGGTTGAACTAAATGTGTCTGAAGATTCCATTCTGCCCTAAATTTATATAGGGAGTGTGGTGAAAGAAATCAGAGCTCCTTTAAGAAAATGCTAAGTGCTGGGCGTGGTGGTGCAGCATTGCACAGGTTCCAAGCCAGCCTCGGGTACTTAGGCTCTCAGCAACTTAGTGAGACCCTGTTTCCAAATAAAGTATAAAATAGGAGGTAGAAAAGCCCCTGAATTCCACCCAGTACCACCAAAAAAAAAAAAAAAAAAAAAAAAAACCACACAAACAAACAAACAAGAAAATAAAATAAAATGCTAAGCAGGATATGGAGGTACATGTCAGCAATTCCAGTACTTGGAAGGCTGAGAAGAGGATCACAGGTTCCAGCTTCAGCCACTTTAGCAAAACTGTTTCAAAGTAAAAAATAAAAAGGGACAGGAGTGTATCTCAGAGGTAGAATGCCCCTGGGTTCAATCCCTGGTACTCTCCCTTAAAAAAAAAAAAAAAAAAAAAAAAACTGCTAAAGAAGAAACAAAACCCAAAAAGTACCTTTCTGATCTTTCTCACTGGGACACTACTAAACATCTAACAAGACTGCTATTGCTGGTAAATCTGATCTCTTCAGAATCAGCGCAATCATTTCTTTTTGCAGTATTGGGGATGGAACCCAGGGGCATTCTCCAAGCTACAGCCCCAGCCATATTTTTTTATTCTTTACTGAATCCAAGTCTCACTGAGTTGCAAAGGGCCTTACTAAGTAGCTGAGGTTGTCCTTGAACCATGATCCTTTGGTCTGGGATTCCCAAAATGCTGGGATTACAAGCGTGTGCCACCATGCCCGGCTTAGACCAATATAATTTTGTTCTTCATGGCTGTAGTATCTATTTCACACATATACCCTAATTCTTTGCATTATTATTAGTGTTTTACTCTTAAAACACAAATTGTACTTTAAGGGAAGGAAAGGAGAATATTTCCTTTATCCTACTACTGACATTATTTAACAAGGTACCTGAAACATGTTCTGAAGAGAAACCCCAGTGCTTTTTATTTAAACAAAATATTTTATTTTTAGATATATTTTAATCAACACATAATAATTATACATACTTATGGAATATAGTATGACATTTCAATACATGTATACAATGTTTAATGATCAGATCAGGGCAATTGGCATAGCCAGCATCTCAGATAACATTTCTTTGCTTTGGGTACATTCAAAATACTCTCTCCTAGCCATTTTGAAATACACAATTAAATATTGTCAACCATAGTTACCCTACCACACTACAGAATATTAGAAGCTATATGTCTTACCCAACCCCCTTACTTTTTTAAGTGTAAATACAGGTTAATCATATTAAACTGATCCATTCAGCTTGATTTTCTTCTAAACCATGGGGTGATATACTTGGATTATGTGTTCAGTGAGCAATCAATAAGTACTGGTTGGCTAGGTGTGGTGGCACACACCTATAATCTCATTATTTGCGAGAGGATTGCAGGTTTGAGGCCAGCCTCCTTAGCAAGACGTTTCCAAAAGAAACAAAAAGTAATGGTTGATTTTATTTTGATCTGATAACTTTTATCATTCCTTTAGGCTCATATTCATGGGGCATTATTGTTTAACTTAAAAGAGCTTAGTTCTCAAGCTGGGAGTGGTGGTGCACACCTGTAATCCCAGCACTTGGGAGGCTGAGATAGGAGGATCTCACAGGTTCAAAGCCAGTCCCAGGAACTTAGTGAGACCCTGTTTCCAAATAAAGTGTAAAATAGGTCTGGGAGTATAGCCCGGAGGTAGAAAAGCCCCTGGGTTCCACCTCGGTACCACAAAATATATATATATATATATATATATATATATGTCTTACTCCTCCTAGATCAACTTCCATTTTAGTTCTCAACATTCACCTGAGATTTGTTCCCACTATACTTACTGCTAAAGGAACCCAAACGGTCCATTCCCTAATTGGCAAAGATTGCTGCTCCTTTGATATTCCTAGCTGCAGAGCTTCTTCAAGATTTCAGAACTTGTCAATACTTCCGCCAGAGCTGTGTCCCCCTATGAATAAACAAAAGTGGCACAGAGATCAGAAAGATAACATACTTAGTTCTACCAAATCCTCACTTTGTAACGCTTAGCAAAATCATGTCACACCTATATGCCTGTTTTTCCTTTGCAAAACAGCATAAAAGCCATGCGTGGTGAAACATGCTTGTGATTGCAGTTACTTGGGAGGCTGAGACAGGAGGATCGCAGGTTCACAGCCAGCCTCAGCTACTTAGTGAGGCCTCCTTAACTTAGTGAGGCCCTGTTTCACAATAAAGAATAAAAAACAGGGCTGGGGGTGTAGCTCATAGGTAGAATGCCCCTAGGTTCAATCCCTTGTACCGCAAAAAAAAAAAAAAAAAAAAAAAAAGTATACTATCTACTTCCCAGAGTTGCTGTGGGAATTTTTTCATTGTTTTTGGCAGTACTAGGGACTGAACTCAGAAATGCCTTTACTACTTAGCTACACTCTCAGCAATTCTTTTTATTTTCCCTGTTTCTTCTATCCACCCATAACTTTCTATATGTTTTCTGGAATTTCTCACAGTATACTTTAGGAAGATTACTTCTGCATGTATTCTGTTTCCCATTTTAAGACTAAATTAAATGAATGCTGGGACTACATTTGATACAAATTTGTATGCCTTTAACAAATTCCAAACACAGAGAAGGAACTCATTAAACCTCTAAGTATGGAAATGTTAGTTCTACAAAAGCTAATTCATGTTTAATTCTCCTGGCATGACTTCTTTCACTGTGATATTTTTAGCTTGAGGAATAATTCATCAAATTTCAAGCCACACCACACTCAGAAAATAAGATAAGGCTGTCGATTAACTTTTTTGAGGGTAAAGTGAGTTTCCCTCTATGAAACCCCAAGAAAAATCTTTGAAGAAAAATGAGATTCACAAGGGACTTTTCTGCACCCGGTAAGAAAATAATGGCCAATATTTATTGAACTTATCTCTCACATGCTAGGTACCTGGTGGTACCATTGCATTTGAATTATCTCTTTGAATTGCACAATATTCTGTAGCAAATTGCTTTTTCTTTTTTGGTACTAGGGACTGAACTCAGGGGCGTTTTACCTCTAAACTACTCCTCATTTTTATTTTTTATTTGGAAACAGAGTATAGCTAAGTTGCTGAGACTGGCCGTGAACCTAGGATATTCTTCTCAGCCTCTCAAGTACTGGGATCATTAAGTGTGCATCATCACGTCCAACTGGCAAGCTACTTTTACAAAGAAAGCTCTGGAAGTTAAGGTATTTGCGCTGTCTTTTAGGTAGCGAACATCACTGCCAAATCAACAGAGACTATGCACATGGTCAAGTATAGGATGCGTAAAATACAGTCAGATAAAACTCCACGTGATAAAACGCAATATCGCAATAAGCAGGATTTTCTTTCTTCCTCTTTCTTCTCACAGAAGACCTCACTGTGATATTAACATATATGAACTTGGGCACAAATTACGAGGCTAAATTCAAATTAACTCCTGGCAAGAGGAAAAACACTGCGAAGGACTCTTCAGCACGCTTCTGAGGAGACATGCAGGCTTTGCAGTTTTGCAGCCAACGTTCATATCATGGCTTTTTCGTGTGTGTGTGTGTGTGTGTGTGTGTGTGTGTGTGTGTACGTGTGTGTGCGCGCGCGCATGTATGTGTTACTGGGTGCTGAGTGTAGGGGCACTCTATCTCCGAGATCCTTTTTATTTTTATTTTTTTAAGCCAGGCCTCAGTAGGTTTCTGAGTCTCGCTGAGCTTGGTCTTGAACCTGCAATCCTCCGGTCTCAGCCTTCCGAGCACTGGGGTTAGAGGCGAGCGCCCACAGGCCCGGCTCTTACTGGCTGCATGATCTTGGGCAGGTCACTTTATCTGGGCCTCAGCTCCAAAGGAAACTACAGGAATCGGGCCGGCGGTGCGGAGCCCGACGCGCCGCTGGGCGGAGCGAGGCGCGTCCCTCCGGCGACGCCGGAACCCGGGCCGGGCGGCGCGCCGCCGCCCCCCACGGCAGCGTGGCCGGCCCCGCGCGCTCCCCGCCCGCCGCAGCCCGCGCCTCGCGACCCGGCCTCCCGAGCGCCCGCCCGAGGGGCTCCCGCTGGCCTCCGCCCGCCCCGCGCCTCACCTCGCCCGGTCCCCAGCCTCGGAGCCTCGGAGCCGCGACCCGCGCGCGCCGCCAGGACTAGCGTGCGCGTGCCCGGAGCGCGTGCGCACTCCCGAGCTGCGCAGCCGTGGCCGCGCCGCGCGCCCGCCGCCTCCGCCCCTTCCCCTGGCCGCCGTCCCAACCTCCGCGGCCCCGCCTGCCCGCCCGCCGCCCTCCCGCCCGCTCCCGGGCCCGGCGGGGCGCTGGCCGCCGTCCGGGTGCCTGAGGACTGGGAGGATGGGGCGAGCCACGGGCCTGCCTGTCCTTTCTGAGCAGTAGTCGCTTCCGTGCGGCGCGGGGCTCCCGTCGGCGGTGCCGTCCGGTCCCCTGGCGGGCAGTGGGGGAGGTCCGGCTGGTTCTGCAGCCTGGGTTCCGGGAGAGCTTCCCACTCCCACGCCTGTGGCAGCCGGGGACACTGAGGCTGAGGCGCCCGCCCCGCATGGCGAGCCGTGATCTCCTCTCCAGTCCAGGCCCCTCCGTGCTGCTCATGGATTAATCAGACTGATGGCATAAAGGGTGAAGAGGGTACATTTCGTTCTGATGCATCTGGAGCGTCGAAATTGCCTTCTTTGGAAAGGACCATCCCCTCTTTAGGCGTCAGAGGCCCAAACGGAGGTGCAATGATGAGAGGATGTGGCGGTCCACTCTGGTGTCAATCTTGAGGGCTAGGTACGTCCGGACATCTCTTAATACTCTTAGCTGTGGTTATTGTAACAGCTGCCATTTGTCGAGTACCTATTGCATGCCAAGCATTGTACAAAGCAGGTTACACTTATGGTCTCATTTAAGACAACCTATGTGGTAGTCACTATGATTATCCCATTTTCCAGGTGAAGAAATCCAGGCACAGCCGGGCGAGGTGGCGCACACTTGTAATCCCAGTACTTGAGACGGGAATATTGCAGGTCTGCGGCCAGACTCAGTAATTTAGCAAGACCCACTGGCAATTTAGCGAGAGCAACTTTGTGTTTCAAAATAAAAACAAAACAAAACAAATAAAATGGGGCTGGAGGTGTAGCTCAGAGGTAGAATACCCAGTACCACAAAAAAAATAAATAAATAAATAAAGGAAAAAAGAGGGAGGGAGAAATTTAGACACTGGCATATACATGCTCTAACTTGGGATCACACTGGTAAAAGTG
The DNA here is from genome assembly GCF_963383645.1 of Muscardinus avellanarius. Lineage (NCBI taxonomy): Eukaryota > Metazoa > Chordata > Mammalia > Rodentia > Gliridae > Muscardinus > Muscardinus avellanarius. The sequence goes on from NC_137802.1 coordinate 32,779,766, forward strand.
TTGGGGAGCCAGGCAGTACTTGCCCAAGCTTGTGATCCCAGTACTTGGGAGGCTGAGACAGAAGGATCGCAGGTTCTCAGCCACTTGGTGAGGTCCTCCACAACTTAATGAGACCCTGTTTCAATTCAAAATACAAAATAAAATAGGGCTGGAGGTATAGCTCAGAGGTAAAAGACCCCTGGGTTCAAACCCCCCCTCCCCCACACACACACAAGTGTTGGGGAAAGAGATTCCAACTAGCATTTATCTTATATCTATTTAGAGGCCTGTCTCTAACAAATAATTGTCCTTGGCAATATAGCAAGACCCTGTTTCCAAACAAACAAAAAGGGCTGGGGGTGTAGGGTATAGCTCAAAGGTAGAATGCCCCTACGTTAAATCTCCAGTACCATAAAAAAAAAGTAGAAGGGTGTGGTAGCATGTGCCTGTAATCTCAGTACTTGGGAGGCTGAGACAAGAGGATCACAAGTTCAAAGACAGCCTCAGCAAGTAGTCAGACTCTCATCAACCTAGCAAGACCCTGTTTCAAAATTAAAATAGGGCTTGGGGTGTAGCTTGGAGATAGAATGCCCCTGGGTTCCACCCCAGTACCACACACCAAAAAAAATGTGCTGTAATGGAATAAACACTGAGTTCCGTTCATTAAAACAGCAGTCACACATGCAGGTAGGATAGAAGAATCACAAGTGCAAGGCACTACCAACTTAATGGGAACCTATTCCAAAATAAAATAGGGCTTGGGCATAGCGTATACCTCTGGGTTCAATCTCCAGTACTATAAAAAAAACTGTGCTGTGTGCATGTATGTCATTGTCAACGATTTACATTATAATGTGAGACTATAATGCACCAATAAAAGCGTATTGAAGGGAGCCGGGTGTGGTGGCGCACTCTTGTAATCCCAGCATTTGGAAGGCTGAGACTGGAGGATTGTGGTTTGTGGACAGCATCAGCTACTTAGTGAGGCCTTCCGTAACTTAGACCGTTTCAAAATAAAGAATTTAAAAAATAGGGCAGGGGGTGTAGCTCGAAGGTTAAATGCCCTGGGTTCCATTCTCAGACCTGCAAAAAAAAAAAAAAAAAAAAAAGAACATTAAAAAAAAAAAAAAAGCTGGTCATGGTGGTGCACGCTTTTAATCCCAGAACTTGGGAGGCTCAGACAGGAGGATCACAGGTTTGTGGCCAGCCTCAGCTACTTATTGATGCCCTCCGCAACTTAGTGAGACCCTGTTTTGAAATAAAAAATGAAAAAATAGGGCTTGGGGTGTAGCTCAGAGGTAGAATGCACTGGGTTCAATCCCCAGTACCACAAAAACAATAATAAAAAATAAAGAATGAAAGATTGCATTATGGGAAAAAAGGTAAAAAGAAATTATTTACTATGTGCTTTTCACTGGAGGTCCAAGCATCTATCACTAATCATCAAGAATATACAAATTTGAGCCGGGGGTGGTGGTGCACGCTTGTAATCCCAGCATTAGGGAGGCTGAGACTGGAGGATCGCGGTTCGCAGACAGCCTCAGCTACTTAGTGAAGCCCTCCGCAAATCAGTGAGACAGGTTTCAAAATAATAAAAAATTGGGCAGGGGGTGTAGCTCAGAGTTAGAATGCCCCTGGGTTCCATCCCCAGACCCGCAAAAAAAAAAAAAAAAGAATATACAAATTTAAATTACAATGAGATATTACCTCACACTTGTTAGGGTAGTTAATTTAAAAGATTTGAGCCGGGCATGGTGGTGCACACTTGTAATTCCAGTGCCTAGGAGATTAAGACAGGAGGATAGCACAGGTTCGAAGCCAGCCTCAGCTACTTAATGAGGCTCTCAGCAACTTAGTGAGACCCTGTTTCCAAATAAAATATAAAATAGGTCTGGGAGTATAGCCCGAAGGTAGAAAAACCCCCTGGGTTTCACACTCAGTACCACACACACACACACACACACACACACACACACACACACAAAATAAAATTTTCAAAAGGGCCGGGTGTGGTGGCTCACGCTTATAATCCCAGCATTGGGAGGCAGAGACCAGAGGATCACAGTTCATGGACAGCCTCAGCTACTTAGTGAGGCCCTTTGCAATTCAATGAGACCCTGTTTCAAAAAATAAAACCAAAAATATAAAGCTGGGGGTGTAGCTCAGAGGTGCAGTGCCCTTGAGTTCCATCCCCAGTACTGCACACGATGAAAGGTTGAAAATAGGGAGTTTAGGAGGGAGGTAAAAACACCAACTGGGTTATCAGAGACTGCTGCTTTATTCGGACCCAGAACCCTCCGGGAGTCAGCCGGCCATGGGGGAAGGGACCTACAGGCCACGGGTCTGGAAAGTTGCGCATAGTCCTGATCAGCCAGCTGAGTTATGTGGGGGATCGGAGGCACCGATGTTTTATAGGCATGCCGATTCTCTCGCGACATCTGTAGTCTCACGATCTCAGGTATGTCTCACGGTGTTTGGAGTCTTGAGGCACCTGGAGTCTCACGATATTTCTGCTTTGTGCTTCTGGGGTTCTGCCTCCTGTTCCTGCTGTGAGATCACGTGGGGAGGGGAAGGACCTGACTTATCACACACAAATAAAAATAAATAAATAGAAATGAACTTTGGTAGGCAGGCGTGGTGGCACACACTTGTAATCCGAGCTTAGTAGGCTGAGACAGGAGGATCGCACAGGTTCAAAGCCAGCCTCAGCTACTTAGTGAGGCTCTCAGCAACTTAGACTCTGTTTCCAAATAAAGTATAAAATAGGTCTGGGAGTATAGCCCAGAGGTCGAAAAGCCCCTGGGTTCCACCCCCAATACCACAAAAAAAAAAAAAGAAAAGAAAAAGAAAAAATAAGCTTTGGTGAGAATGTAGAGAAAGGAAATCTTCATCTGCTATTTGTGGGAATGTAAATTAGTACAGCCATTATGAAAAACTATACTGAAGTTCCTCAAAAAATTAAAAATAGAGCCAGGTGTGGTGGCAGAGCCTTGTAATCCCAGTACTTAGGAGGGTGAGACAGGAGGGTCTCAGGTTTGTGGCCAGCCTCAGCTACTTAGTGAGGCCCTCTGCAACTTAGTGAGATCCTATTTTAAAATAAAGAATAAAAAGCCGGGCGAGGTGGTGCACGCTTGTAATCCCAGCATTTGGGAGGCTGACACCAGAGGATTGCGGTTCACGGACAGCCTTCAGCTACTTAGTGAGGCCCTCTACAACTCAGTGAGACCCTGTTTCAAAAAAAGAATAAAAAATAGGCTGGCAGTGTAGCTCAGAGGTAGAATGCCCCTGGGTTCCATCCCCAGTACTACACACACACACACACACACACACACACACACACAAATTAATAATAATAATAATAATAATAATAATAATAAAGTACTAATAAAGAATAGGTAGTACTAGAACCAGCCGTCATGGCACACATTTGTAATAACAGCATTTGGAAGGCTGACAGGAGGATCATGGTTTGCAGACAGCCTCAGCTACTTAGGCCTTTTACAACTCAATGAGACCCTGTTTCAAAATAAAGAATAAAAACTAGGACTGGAGGTGTCATTTGGAGGTAAAATGCCCCTGGATCCCATCTCAAGTACAGGAAAAAAAAATAGGGCTGGGGGTTTAGCTCAAAGATAGAATGCCCTGGGTCAAATCCCCAGTACCGCAAAAAAAAAAAAAAAAAAAAAAAAGTTAAAAATAGAATTACTGTATAATACAAATATCTCATTTTTTGTTGTGTAGCCAAAGGAAATGAATCGGTATGCTGAAGAAATCTCTGCACTCCCATACTCACTTAGGTATTATTCATAAAATCTGTTCCAATCTCACTCGTCCTCTAATTACTACTGAACAGTTAGCAAGTTTAGGAATTTTTATAATGCCAGAGTCATGAAACAAAGTTTACCCTTCCTTATCCTTCTCTTCCTTCTTTTCCTCAGTTTACTGACTTCTTTCTCATCTGCATCAAAGCGCAGGATACCTGTCTCGTGAGTCACCAGGCTTGGGTAGACTCTAAGAAGTCAAATGAACTAGAACTGTTCTGGGGCCGAGTGGATGTGTTCATCAGAATGTTTGCACATCTTCCTCAGTAGCCTAGCTGCATGCTATATGATATACAGGCCCTCCACCTTTGACTGTCAAAACAGGACCCCAAAGCATTTTGTATCACTTGGTGACAAATAGTCTATACTCTTTTGCAACCAATAAGTGCCCAATAAATGCTTCAAATATTTGTAAGGAAGCTGACACAGTTTGATATAATTGCAAAAGCTTGGTCCCTGAGGCTTTCCTAAATTTGAATCCTGCCTCCACCCTTTTTGTGTGTGTGGTACCTGATGAAACCCAAGGGCATTCCACCTCTGAGCTATACCCCCAGCCTTACTTATTTATTTATTTATTTATTTATTTATTTATTTATTTATTTATTTTTAGTACTAGGGATTGAACCCAGGAACAGTCTATCTCTGAGCTGCATGCCCTGCCCTATTTTATTTTTCTTTTATCTTGCTAGGTTGATGAGAGTCTTACTACTTGCAGAGGCTTTCCTCAAACCTGTGATCCTCCTGTCTCAGCCTTCCAATTATTAGGGTTACCATGCCTGGTTTTTATTCTTTTCTTTATTTATTTTTGTGATACTGGGGTTAGAAGCCAGGGCCTTCTACCTCTGGACTATATTCCCAGTCCTATTTTATTTGTACTTATTTATTTATTTATTTATTTATTTACTTATTTACTTTAGCAGTAATGGGGATGGAACCCAGAGGTACTCTACCTCTAAGCTACACCCTCAGCCCTATTTGTTCTTTCTTTCTTTCTTTCTTTCTTTCTTTCTTTCTTTCTTTCTTTCTTTCTTTCTTTATCTTGGAGGTCTGGGATGGAACCCAGGGGCATTCAACCTCCAAGCTATATCACCAGCCCTATTTTTTTTTTTTTTTTTTTTTTTTTTTTTTTGCGGGCCATTCGACCACCGACCCCCTGTCCTATTTTTTATTCTTTATTCTGAAACAGGATCTCTAAATTGCAGACGGCCTCAGAAGTTGCTGAGGCTGGCTGTGAACCTGCTATCCTCCTATCTCAGACTCCCAAGGACTAGGACTACAAGCATGCATCATCATGCCTGGCTTTGCATTCTACCTTTGAGCTACAACCCAGCCCTATTTTACTTTTATTTTGAAACAGGATCTCTCTAGGCTGATGAGTCTACTTACTTAGACTGCCCTCAGCTTGGGAGGCTGAGATCCTCTTCTCTCAGCCTCCCAAGGACTAGGATTACAGGTGTGTGCCACCACTCTGTCTCTATTATTTTGAAGCAGAGTCTCAAAATAAAAAATTGCAGAAGGTCTCACTAAGTAGCTGAGACTGACCATGAACCTATGATCCTTCTCTCTCAGTTTCCCAAGTACTGAGATTCCAAGCAAGTGCCATCACGGCCAGATTGCATCCACCCTTTTACTACTCTCAGGAATTTAGGCAAGATATGCTCTTTCTCTGTCTCTTTTCTTCTCATATGTAAAATGAAAGTAATATCTAATTCATAAGTTTTGTAAGGATATGACTATGTATGTATGGTACCTAGTTCATAGTGGGAGTCAAAGTATTAAAAATATATATTGAGCCAGGGGTGGTGGCGCACACTTGTAATCCCCCCCCCCCCTTGGGAGGCAGAGACAGGAGGATCGCACAGGTTCGAAGCCAGCCGCGCTGGCTTAAGAGACCCTGTTTCCAAAAATAAAAAAGTATAAAATAGGTCTGGGAGTGTAGCCCGGAGGTAGAAGGGCTTCCAGGAACCCCAGTACCATCACCAAAAAAAAAAAAAATATATATATATATATATATGTATAAAATATATATAATATATTGTATATATTATATATAGAAATAATAAAAATATTTTAAAATTGGGGACTGAGGATGTAGTTCAGTGTTAGACTTCTTGCCTAGTATGCATGAGGCTCTGGGTTTGATCTCTAGCACTGAAAAAAAGTTAATTAAGTCAGGCATGATGGTGCATGCTTATAATCCCAGTACTCGGGAAGTTGAGACAGGAGAATCGCAGGTTTGAGGACAGCCTCAGTAACTTAGTGAGGCCTTCCATATCTTAGGGAGACATTGTTTCAGACTAAAAAATAAAATACCGCTGGGGGTGTCGCTCAGAGGTAGAATGCCCCAGGGTTCAATCCCCAGTACTACAAATAAATAAATAATTTTAGCTAGGCATGTTGATATATGCTTGTAATCTCAGTACTGAGGAGGCTGAGACAGGAATATCACAGGTTTTAGGTCAACCTCAGAAACTCTGGGAGTGTAGCCCAGAGGTAAAAGACCCCTAAGTTTCATCACCAGTACAACAACAACAATAACAATAATAATTTAAAATATTTAAAATAATAATAATTGTAATTTTAAATTTTTTTTTTTTTTTGCAGGTCTGGGGATGGGACCCAGGGGCATTCAACCTCCAAGTTACAGCCCCTGTCCTATTTTTTATTCTTTATTTTGAAACCAGGTCTCACTGAGTTGCAGAGTAATTTTAAATCTTTAAAGTGCTCCATGGAATGGCCCTGGGGTTTGTTTGGAAGTTGTTCTATAGCTGGGCATGGTGGCACATGCCTGTAATCCCACTATTTAGGAAGCTGAGACAGGAGGATCACAGGTTCACGGACAGCCTCAGCAAGTAGCGAGACTCTCATCTACCTAGTGAGACCCTGCTTCAAAATAAAAAATAAAATTGGGCTTAGGATGTAGCTTGGAGGTAGAGCTCCTCTGAGTTCAATTCCCAGTACCACATACACACACATATATAAAAAAAATGTTCTAGGCTAGGCTAGGCTAACTTCTAGCTATGCTCAGCATTAGAATATTTTCATTATATGAATCAGAAACTCCTATCTCCTGGAAACCTGTAGCTTTCCAGAACAACAGGCAATTAAACAAAATGTATGCGTGTGTGCGTGTGTGTGTGTGTGCGTGTGTGTGTGTGTGTGTGTTTCTAGAATTGAACTCAGGAGCACTCGAGTAATGAGTACACTGGTTGCTGAGGATGGCCTCAAACCTTTGTGCGTGTGTGTGTGTGTGTGTGTGTGTGTGTGTGTATGTGTGTGTGTGTTATTGGAGATTGAGCCCAGGGGCATTCTACCTCTGAGTTATTCTGACAGCCCTATTTTGGAAACAGTCTTGCTAGGTTGAGGAGAGTCTCACTACTTGCCAAGGCTGTCCATGAACCTGGGTTGCTCCTGCCTCAGCCTCCGCTTAGCTAGGATTACAGGCATGTGCCACCACACCCAGCTTCCTGTTTCCTTTAGCTTCTTTCTCAATACAGAAAACTAAGTAAAGGATGCATTTATCTCACAGGTCACAGGACAAATGTGTTGTTGCAATCTAAAATGGGTAATCCAGCCTTGCCTCCAAAGAAAAACCCAGGAGCTGTGTTTTATTTAATTAGTGTAAATAGTGAACAGACTTATGTATTATGAGCAATTAACTATAAGAACATACTTTGAGAACAGAGTACTTTACTATTGTAATCAAATAAAATGTGCAACAAGGTTAATCTGATGCATATTTAATGATATGTGTAATTGTTATGGTGCTACATGATAATTAGGCCTTAAATGTTAAGCTGTCTACAGAAATGACTATAATTTTTACACAGTCAAGCACACTTTTAGTGTTTATCTGCTCATTTTATTAATTTTCTAGAATCTATAATCATGCCAAGGATAACAAGTTTTTTTTTTTTTCCTGAAACCCTTTACTATTAAATCACATACTCACACAGATAAACCCTTCAGAACGACATAGCAGAGTTTCTCTCCTAACTCGGTACTAAACATAGCTACTGTTCAGGCTCTTTGTCTACATTCCCTCATTTTAGTGGTTAAGAGTCCATTAAAGAGGGTGGTGTTACTCTCGTTTTACTGCTGTAGAAACTGATCCTCAGAGCCAGGCGTGGTGGCGCACGCTTGTAATCCCCGCTCTTGGGAGGCAGAGACAGGAGGATGGCACAGGTTCGAAGCCAGCCACGTGTGCTGGCTTAGGAGACCCTGTTTCCAAATAAAAATGTAAAAATAGGTCTGGGACTGTAGCCCAGAGGTAGAAGGGCTTCCAGGAACCCCAGTACCACAGAAAGAAAGAAAGAAAGAAAGAAAGAAAGAAAGAAAGAAAGAAAGAAAGAAAGAAAGAAAGAAAGAAAGAGAGAGAAAGAAAGAAAAAAAGAAAGAAAGAAAGAAAGAAAGAAAGAGAGAGAAAGAAAGAAAGAAACTGATTCTCAGAGAATGTAAGCAGGCAGCGTGGTAGAGATTAAAGTTTCTATGCCAACCTCTAACCACTACTTTATAGAACTTCAGAAGCTAATGGATCCCAGCAGAGATATGTAAAATTACTTTAGGAGGTAGAATGTCTCTAAGAAATACAGAGTATTGCCGGGCGTGGTGGCGCACGCTTGTAATCCCCGAGCTTGGGAGGCTGAGACAGGAGGATCGCGCAGGTTCGAAGCCAGCCTCAGCTGGTTTTAAGAGATCCTGTTTCCAAATAAAATATAAAATAGAGGCCGGGCGTGGTGGCGCACGCTTGTAATCCCCGAGCTTGGGAGGCTGAGACAGGAGGATCGCAGGGGTTCAAAGCCAGCATCAGCTACTTAGTGAAGCTCTCAGCAATTTAGTGAGACCCTGTTTCAAAAAAAAAAAAAAAAAGGTCTGGGAATATAGCCCGGAGGTAGAAAGCCTCTGGGTTCCACCCTCAGTACCACCAAATAAAATATAAAATAGGTCTGGGAGTGTAGCCCGGAGGTAGAAGGCCCCTGGGGTCCATTCACAGTGCCACAAAAAAAAAGAAAGAAAGAGAGAAAGAGAGAAAGAAAGAAAGAAAGAAAGAAAGAAAGAAAGAAAGAAAGAAAGAAAGAAAGAAAGAAAGAAGGAAGGAAGGAAAGAAAGAAAGAGAAATGCAGAGTATTTAGCCGGGCGTGGTGGCGCACGCTTGTAATCCCAGCATTTGGGAGGCTGAGACCAGAGGATCTCGTTTCACGGACAGCCTCAGCTACTTAGTGAGGCCCTGTTTCAAAAATAATAAAAAATAGGGCTGGGGTATAGCTTGGAGATAGAATGCCCCTAGGTTCCCTCCCCAGTACCACTAAAAAGAAAAGAAAAGAAAGAAATACAGAGTATTTATATGTATTCAAAGGGAGAGTTAGTGACCTAAAAAAAAAAAAAAAAAGGAGGGTTAGTCAGTAGTGGATAAGTTGAAGGAGGCAGAAGTTTTCTTTTTTCTTCTTCTTCTTTCTTCTCTTCTTATGGTACTGCGGATTGAACCCAGGGACATTCTATCTCTGAGCTATACTCTCCACTGATTTTATTTTTTATTTTGAAACAGGGTCTTGCTAAGTTTCGAAGAGCTTTGCTAAATTGCTGAGGCTGGCTTTCAGTCTGTGACCCTCCAGTCTCAGTCTCCCAAGTACTAGGTATAGGTGTGTGCCACCATGTCAGCGTAAAAGCTGGCTTTCTTGCTGTTCTCTGGAGGAAGAGAGATTTTGCCAGTGAAATTAAAACATTACTGTTGCATTTGGGAGGCTGAAACCGGAGGATTGCAGGTTCATGGCCAGCCTCAGATACTTAGTAAGGCCCTTTGCAACTTAGTGAGACCCCATTTCTTCTTTTTCTTGGGGGGAGGGTGGTACTGGGGCTGGAACCCAGGGGCTTTCTACCTCTGGCTACACTGCCAGACCTATTCTTATATTTTATTAGAAACAGAGTCTCACTGAGTTGCAAAGGGCCTCACTAAGTACCTGAGGCTGGCTTCGAACCTCTGCAATCCTCCTATCTCAGCCTCCCAAATACTGGGATTACAAGCATGCACCGCCACTCTCGGTATGAGACCCTATTTCAAAATAAAGAATAAAAAATAGGGTTGGGGATGTAGCTCTGAGGTAGAATGCCCCTGGGTTCCAGCCCTAGTACAAAAAAAAAAAAAGGTAAATATTTGGGAACAATTTTGTGTATGTGTGGTACTGGGGATAGAACCCCGGGGCATTGTGTCTCTGAGCTATACCCCCAGCCTTATTTTTTCTTCTTTATTTTGAAACAAGGTCTCACTGAGTTGAAAAGAGCTTCACTAAGTAGCTGAGGCTATCTTTGAACCATGATCCTCCTGTCTCAGCCTCCCAAATGCTGAGATTACAAGCATGTGCCACCATGCCCAGCTGGGGACAATTTTTAAAAGATGTAACTTAAGAAAAACCTCATCAGGCTGGGCGTGGTGTCGCACGCTTGTAATCCCCGTGCTTGGGAGACAGAGACAGGAGGATTGTGCAGGTTTAAAACCAACCTCTCTGGCTTAAGAGACTCTGTTTTAAAATAAAAAAAATATAAAAATAGGTCTGGGAGTGTAGCCCGGAGGTAGAAGGGTTTCCAGGAACCCCAGTACCACCAAAAAAAAAAAAAAAAAAAAAAATATATATATATATATATATATATATATATATATATATATATATATATATCTGGGGGTAAAACTTGAAGGTAGAATGCCCTGGGTTCAATCCCAGTACTGCAAAACCCCAAAAATATTACTGTTCCTATTATAGACTACTATATTATAGAATTACTATATCAGCCTAATACCATTGAATATTTGATTCCCCTTATTTTAATGCCTTCAAAAAGAATCATTATAGGGGCTACACTTCTACCCCCCCCCCCCAGAGATTAGGTCTCACTGTGTTGTTCAGACTGGCCTCAAACCTCTGGTTTTAAGTGATCCTCCCTCCTCAACCTCCCAAGTGGCTGGAATTATAGTCACACACCACTACACAATTTAGCTATGCCACCATTGCCACACATTTAATCATCATTGCCATCCCTAAAGAGCCTTTTTAGATAACTCCCTCCCTATGTGGAGTTTTAATACCATAGATATCCATATTTCTGTGTGTGTGTGTGTGTGTGTGTGTGTGTGTGTGTGTGTACTTTGCATATAGAAAGAGTAAGATGTTGTTGCTCTTCAATAATAAGACTTCTTAGCCAGGCATAGTGGTGCACGCTTGTAATCCCAGCATTCGGGAGGCTGAGACAAGAGGACCATGAGTTCCCCAACAGCCTCAGCTACTTAGTGAGGCCCTCTGCAATTTAGTGAGACCTCGTTTCAAAATAAAGAATAAAAAAATAGGGCTGGGGGTGTGGCTCAGAGGTAGAATGTCCCTGGGTTCCATACCAGTATTGCCAAAAAATAATAATAATATGACTTCTTTTCCTTCTCATTAACAGTACATAAATGGGGCATGGTGTCACATGCTATAATTCAGTACTTGGGAGGCTGAGACAGGAGACTCGTAGGTTCCAGGCCAGCCTTAGCAACTTAGTGAGACTTGTTTCAAACAAACAAACAAAAATATAGTACTGGGGTATGGCTCAGAAGTAGAATGCCGCCGGGCGTGGTGGCGCACGCTTGTAATCCCCTCGCTTAGGAGACAGAGACAGGAGGATCGCGAAGGTTCAAAGCCAGCCACGCTGGCTTAAGAGACCCTGTTTCCAAATAAAAAAGTATAAAAATAGGTCTGGGAGTGTAGCCCAGAGGTAGGAGGGTTTCCAGGAACCCCAGTACCACCAAAAAATAATAATAATAAAAATTTTTTAAAAAGAAGTAGAATGCCCCTGGATTCAACCCCCAGCAACACACACACACACACACACACACACACTCCAAAAGCAAAGAACAACAACAAAAAAACCCAGTATATAACTCAAGTAATGACACATGAATAATGTAGCTTTCCATTTAGACCTGCCTTTAGGTTCAAAATATGTTAGTTATGTAAAAAATGGCATTTTTGTACATTTCACAATTTTATTTTTCATTGTAAACTAAATTTCTGTACACATGACAGTTATATTTCTCATAAATTAATACATTTGTATATGAGCCTGATTAGTATAAATCTGCTCCTAAATAATAGGATCATTCTCTCTGTATTTGGAAAATTTGTGTTTCTAAGCTTATAAAACAGTCGGATGCCTTCTGCAAGTCTTACAGAAATAATCTTTTAACTTGAAACTAGCATTCTTATGTGTTCATTTCTTCGTTCAATAAATATTTATTGAGTCCTACTATAATAGGCGAGGACTGTACCAGGTGCTAGAGATTCAAAAACTAATAAAACAGTCTGCCCTCAAGAAGAAGCTCACTGTCCAGTAGGGGAGACAGATATGACATACATAACCGCAATTACAAGATAATACTTGCTTAACAGAGCTATTCTAGGGATGCTGAGGGCTCCAAGAAGGAATTAGTCCTAGGAGGAGTTAAGGAAGTAAGGAGTTAAGACTTGGAGAAGAGTAGGAAGGAAATTCCAAGCAGAAATAAATCATGTCATGGCCCAGCGGCATGAAATAGCATGGCCAGTTTGGTCTTTGTGGCTCAAGTACAGAGGACAAGACAGAGGAAAGTCACTGGACTCGAAGTAGCACAGGTAGAGATCAGGACAAAGAGGGTGCTACACTTTACTCTGAACCCTTGGGAAGCCAGTGAGGTCGCTAACCTGGGCTTTAGAACTATCTCTGCTGGTGCTGCAGACTGGGGAGTGGCAAAATGAAAGGGAGGGTTTATAAGCAGTCCAGGTAGAGATGATCAAGACTCAAACTAACACTGTTGGAATGGGGATGAGGAAAAAGAGATGCAGAAAGAGCTAATTAACCAGGTGCAGTCTTGTGCACACCTATAATAACCTCGGTGACTCAGGAGGCCAAGGCAGAACGATTGAAAGCGCAAGACCCTCCTGGGCAACTGAATGAGGCCCTGTCTCAAAATAAAAAAGAAGAGCCAGAGCTGGGCGTGGTGGCGCACGCTTGTAATCCCAGCATTCGGGAGGCTGACCCCGGAGGATCACGGTTCACGGACAGCCTCAGCTACTTAGTGAGGCCCTCTGCAACTTAGTGAGACCAGGTTCCAAAATAAAGAATAAAAAATAGGGCAGGGAGTGTAGCTCAGAGGTCAAATGCCCCTGGGTTCCATCCCCAGACCCACAAAAAAAAAGAAGAAGAAGAAGAAGAAGGAGAAGGAGAAGAAGGAGAAGAAGGAGAAGGAGAAGGAGAAGGAGAAGGAGAAGGAGAAGGAGAAGGAGAAGGAGAAGGAGAAGAAGAAGAAGAAGAAGAAGAAGAAGAAGAAGAAGAAGAAGAAGAAGAAGAAGAAGAAGAAGAAGAAGGAGCCAGACGTGGTGGCACAGGTTTGTAATCCCAATACTTGGGAGGCTGAGAGGAGGAGCACAGGTTTGTGAACACCCTCCAAAAGTAGTTAAGACTCTCATCATGAATCAAGGGAGACCTTGTTTCAAAAATAAAAATAGCCAGGCGTAGTGGTGCACACTTGTAATCCCAGCATTTGGAAGGCTGAGACGGAAGAATTGTGGTTCGCAGACAGTTTCAGCTACTTAGTGAGGCCCTTTGCAACTCATGAGACCCAGTTTCAAAATAGGGAATGAAAAATAGGGTTAGGGTGTCACTCAGAGGTAGAATGCCCCTGGATTCTACTCCTAGTACTGAAAAAACAAAACAAAAATAATTAACTAATTAATTAAATAGCTAAGCGTGGTGGCACACGCTTGTAATCCCAGCACTTGGGAGGCTGAGACAGGAGGATCACACAGGTTCAAAGCCAGCCTCAGCTACTGAGTGAGGTTCTCAGCAACTTAGTGAGACTCTGTTTTCAAATATAGAGCCGGGCATGTGGCACACGCTTGTAATCCCAGCATTCGGGAGGCTGAGACTGGAGGATCACTGTTTGCAACTTAGTGAAACCCTGTCTCAAAATAAAGAATAAAAAATAGGGCAGAGGGTGTAGCTCGGAGGTAGAATGCCCCTGGGTTCCATCCCCAGACCCGCAAAAATAAAAATATAATAATAATAATAATAATAAATTATAAAAATAGGGCTGAGAGGTAGAAAAGCTCCTGGGTTCTACCTCCCAGTACCACAAAAAATTAATTAATTAAAATAGATCTGGTAGTGTAGCACAGAGGTAAAATGTCCCTGGGGCCAATCCCCAGTATGACAAATAAATAAACAAAAAATAAATAAAAATAAAAAGGGTAGAGGAGCCTGATGCGGTGGCACATGCTTGTAATGCTAGTACTTGGGAGGCTAAGACAAGAGGATATCAGGTTCGCGGCCAGCCTCAACTACTCAATGAGGCCCTCTGTAACTTAGTGAAACCCTTTTTCAAAATAACAAAAAATAGGGCTGGGGGTATAGCTCAGAGGTAGAATGCCCCTGGGTTCCATCCCCAGTACTGCAAAAGAAGAAAGAAGGAAAGAAAGAAAGAAAGAAAGAAGAAGAAAAGGAAAAAGAAAAGAAAAAAAGATGAGTAGTAAATGAAATAAATAGTAGTTAAGGAAAGGGAAGGTGGGATGAGGAAGTAGAAACTGTTCTGGGCAGACAAAACAGCATTAGCCCTGAGGCAAAACAAGACACTAGTCTACTGTAGCTGAAAGTAAGGAGAAGAAGAGCCTGGAGAGGAAGGTAGGCTGAATAATCCAGGATTTCCAGGAAATAGAACTTCCTCCTTCAAATAAAATATTCCACTGCTGAGCACGTGCCAAACCTAGCCTAGACCAACTTCTGAAAGCCCTAGGATCAGCCCGTGGAGCACTTCAAGAATTAAAATTACAGTTCTTATTTACTTAGTTTAATTTTTTTTATTCTTATATTTTGGGCATTCTACCTCCGAGCTATACCTCTAACCCTATTTATTATTATTTATTTATTTATTTATTTATTTATTTATTTATTTATTGTGGTACAGGGAATTGAACCCAGGGGCATTCTACCTCCAGGCTACACCCCTAGCCTTATTTTTTATTCTTTATTTTTTAAACAGGGTCTCAATAAATTGCGGAGGGCCTCACTAAATAGCTGAGGCTATCAGCAAATGGAGGTCCTCAGGTCTCAGCCTCCCAAATGCTGGGATTACAAGCATGCCCCACCATGCCTGGTTTATTCTTTATTTTGAAACAGGCTCTCACTGAGTTGCAAAGGGCCTCACTAAGTAGTAGCTGAGGCAACCACCATCCTCCTGTCTCAGCCTCCCAAATGCTGGACTTACAAGCTTACACCACCACATCCAGCGAGTTTAAATGTTTTAAAGTTTAAGTTTGGCTAGGCGTGGTGGTGCACGCTTGTAATCCCAGCATTCCGGAGGCTGAGATGGGAGGATAGCGGTTCGTGGACAGCCTCAGCTACTTAGGCCCTTTGCAACTCAGACCCTGTTTCAAAATAAAGAATACAAAATATGCCGGGCGTGGTGGCGCTCGCTTGTAATCCCCGCGCTTGGGAGGCAGAGACAGGAGGATCGCGCAGGTTCAAAGCCAGCCGTGCTGGTTTAAGAGACCCTGTTTCCAAATAAAAAAGTATAAAAAATAGGTCTGGGAGTGTAGCCCAGAGGTAGAAGGGCTTCCAGGAACACCAGTACCACAAAAAAAAAAAAAAAAAGCAAAATACAAAATAGGGCAGGGGCTGTAGCTCGGAGGTCAAATGCCTCTGGCTTCCATCCCCAGACCCACCCACCCCCCAAAAAAAGCTTAAGTTTGTATTATTGTTTATTTTGCAGTGATAGGGATTGTACCCAGGACCTTGCTGATGATAAAAGCAAATATTCTCCTACTGAGCTACCTCCCCAGCCCGCGTTGGTAGTCTTCTGAAGATTCTGACTTCATCCTGATGGCGGTGAGAAGTCACTGAATGGTTTTAGCAGATGAGCAACAAGATCAAATTTGTATTTTGAGCTAGGCCTGGTGATGCACACTTGTAATCCTAGTACTTGGGAGGCTGAGACAGGAGAATAACGGGTTTGAGGACATAGTGAGACTCTCATCAACCTAGCAAAACCCTGTTTCAAAATAAAATAGGGCTAGGGGTGGAGCTCAGAGGTGGAATGCCCCTGGGTTCCATCCCTAGTGCCACCAAGAAAAAAAAAATCTTTTTTTGTATTTGTGTGTGTGTGTGTGTGTGTGTGTGTGTGTGTGTGTGGTACTGGGGATGGAGCCCAAGGGCTTTCTACCTCCATGCTACACCTCCAGACCTATTTTATATTTTATTTGGAAACAGGGTCTCATTAAGTTGCTGAGAGCCTCACTAAGCTGCTGAGGCTGGCTTCAAACCTGCAATCCTCCTGTCTCAGCCTCCCAAGCGCTGGGATTACAAGTGTGCGCCACCACACTCTTTTTTTGTATTTTGTAAAGCTCATTCTAAGCTAGGTGTGGTGGCGCACCTGTGTAATTCCAGTACTTGGGAGGCTGAGACAAGGATTGCAGGTTCAGGGCCAGCCTCAGCTACTTTGTAACACCCTCTACAATTTAGTGAGACCCTGTTTCAAATAAAGAATAAAAAATAGGACTGGAGTGTAGCTCAGAGGTAGAATGCCCCTGAGTTCCAATCCCAGTAACAAAAAAAAAAAAAAAAAAAAGCTCATTCTGGCTGTGGAATAGAGAACTTTGTGCAGATTAGAGGCAGGCGAGAGGATGTAGGAGGAAGACGTAGAGGCTATTGCAGGTTAGAGCAAGGATTTGTTCCTAACATTACTGCCACAGAAAGCAAATCCTTTTATTCTTACGTAATAAATGTGCTTCTTATTAATAAATGGTAGTTATAATCTACAGTTAGACGTCAAAGGCTTAACATTAATCCACCAGGAAGGTTGAGCACATCGGAATGAAAAGACTTCACTGAAGCATAGAAGGGAGAATCAGATTCTTTCCTTTCTAGATAGGAGTTACGGGAGCAAAAAGTGATACGGCCACCCAGGAGAAGAGGCAGCCAGACAGCTGCTGTGACTGTGACATTGCTCTGGCACACAATGTCTTACTGAAGTTCAACTTCACTGTGCTTAGACTAAAAAAGTCGGGCAAATCTTCTTTCTTTTTTTTGTGTGTGTGGTACTAGAAATTGAACCCAGGAGCATTCTACCTCTGAGCTACACCCCCAACCTTATTTATTTATTTATTTATTTATTTATTTATTTATTTATTTATTATTTAGAAGCAGGGTCTTTCTAAGTTTCTGAGGGCCTTGCTAAATTGCTGAGGCTCCTGTCTCTGTCTCCCACGTACTGGGACTTCAAGTGTGCACCAGGCAAGTGTACTTACCTTGGTAAGCTAGAATTAAGGGAGGGAGTGCGCCACCAACCTGGCTTATGTTTGATTTTGTAGGGCTTTTAGGCATAAGCATCAATAGCTAGATAGTACTTCATGGCCATCAGATGGAGATTTGGGGGGGGGCACTGGAGATTGAACCCACAGGCATTCTACCTGTGAGCTACACCTCCAATCCTTTCATTTTTTATTTGGAAACATAATCTTACTAAGTTGTGAGGATGGTCTTGAACCTGTGATCCTCCTATCTTAGCCTCCCATATAAAAGGAGTAGAGGCATGTGCCATCACAACCCTTCTGGGGAAAAAACTAAAGTCAGATGGTTAGTTTCTTTACTGCTGGTGGGTTGTATATGGAGAGCTGTTTGCAACCAGTGAAGTTGAATATATATATTCTCCAGCACATGAACTCTACTCCTTGGCATATGTCCTAAACACAAACATATTCAAAAATATTCATCATAGAAGAATAAACTACTTATATGTAGAGTATATAAGTCATTAAATTCAGCGTCTCTTCGGTAAAACGTTGGATTCTTCTAGAAAACAATAAAGACTTTATCGTAGCGCCTACACTGCTCATTCTTCTTTTCTAGTACTTAGGGAGCAGTAGTGACATGAAATTTAAGAAGTTTTTAGGTATCATCTACTGAGGACCTCTGCAATTTAGTGAGACCTTGTTTAAAAATAAAGAATAGCGAGCCGGGCGTGGTGGCGCACGCTTGTAATCCCCGCGCTTGGGAGGCGGAGACAGGAGGATCGCGCAGGTTCGAAGGCAGCCCCACTGGCTTACGAGACCCTGTTTCCAAATAAAAACAGTATAAAAAATAGGTCTGGGAGTGTAACCCGAGGCAGAAGGGTTTCCAGGAACCGCAGTACCACCAAAAAAAATAAATAAAAATAAAAAAATAAAGACAAGAAAAAATAAAGAATAACGAGCCAAGGCCAAGACCAGAGGATCGAGGTTGGTGGACAGCCTCAGCTACTTAGGCCCTTCGCAACTCAGTGAGACCCTGTTTCAAAATAAAGAATAAAAAATTGGGCAGGGGGTGTAGCTGGGAGGTCAAATGCCTCTGGGTTTCATCCCCAGACCCGCTAAATAAATAAATAAATAAATAAATAATAGCCAGGCGTGGTGGCACAGATTTGTAATCCCAGCATTCTGAAGGCGGAGCCTCAGCCATTCAGCGAGGCCCTTCGCAATTCAATGAGACCCTGTTTTAAAATAAAAAATAAAAAATAGGCTGGGTGTGGTGGCACACACTTGTAATCCTAGCGCTTGGGAGGCTGAGAAAGGAGGATTACACAGGTTCAAAGCCAGCCTCAGCTACTTAGTGAGGCTTTCAGCAACTTAGTGAGACCCTGTTTCCAAGTAAAGTATAAAATAGGTCTGGGAGTATAGCCCAGAGGTAGAACAACCCCTGGTTTCCACCCTCAGTACCAGCAAATAAAATTAAATTAAACTAAAAATAGGGCTGGGGGTGTAGCTCAAAGGTAGAATGCCCCTGAGTTCCATCCCCAAGCCCACAAAAATAAAGAAACAAATAAATAAATAAATAGCCCGGAATGATGGCCTCACGCTTGTAATCCCAGCATTCGGAAGGTGAAGCCTCAGCTACTTAGCGAGGCCCTTTGCCACTCAGTGATATCCTGTTTAAAAATAAAAAGACTAAAAAATGGGGCTGGGGGTGTAGCTCAGAGGTACAATGCCTCTGGGTTCCATCCCCAGTACTGCAAAAATAATAAATATAAAAATAAAGAATAAAGGCCGTGCATGGTGGCACATGCTCCTAATCCCAGGATTCGGGACGTTGAGACCGGAGGATTGTGGTTTGCAGACAGCCTCAGCTACTTAGTGAGGTACTCCGCAACTTAGTGAGACCCTGTTTCAAAAAAAAAAAAAAATTAGGGCATGGGGTCTAGCTTGGAGGTCGAATGCTCCTGGGTTCCATTCCCATATCTACAAAAAATAAAAAATAAAAAAGACTAAAAATATAGGGCTGGGAGTATAGCTCAGAGGTAGAATGCCCCTGAGTTCCATTCCCAGTACCTAAAAAACAAGCACAAAAACAAAATAAAGAATAAAAAATAGGGCTGGCAGTGTACCTTAGAGGCAGAATGCCCCTGGTTTCAATCCCCTGTGGCAAAAAATAAAAATAAATAAAAATAAAAATAGAAGCCGGACATGGTGGTACACACCTGTAATCCTAGTATTTAGGAAGCTGAGACTGGAGAATTGAAGGTCAGCCTCAGAAATTTAAAGAGACCTTAATAATAATTTAGCAAGACCCTGTTTCAAAAAATAATTTAACCAGTTGTGGTGGTGCATGCTTGTAATCCCAGCATTTGGGAGTGAGACAGGAGCATCATGGTTCCCAGGACAGCCTCAGCTACTTAGTGCAAGTCAGTGAGACCCTGTTTCAAATGAAAGAATAAAAATAGGGCTGGGGCTGTAGCTCGGAGGTAGAATGCTCCTGGGTTCCATCCTCAGTACTGCAAAATAATAATAATAATAATAATAATAATAATAATAATAAGAAGAAGAAGAAGAAGAAGAAGAAGAAGAAGAAGAAGAAGAAGAAATAAGAAATAAGCTGGGCATGGTGGGAGGTTGAGACAGGAGGGACAGGGGACTCACAGGTTCAAGGCTAGTCTTAGCAACTTGTTTATTTTCTTTACTTTGTTTTATTTTATTTATGGTGCTGGGGATTGAACCCAGGGGCCTCATGATGTAAATCATGTTGACAGTGACATATAGCACTTGGTGCCCCCCACCCCCCTGTCTCCCCTTCCTCCTACAGAGTACTGAGATGGACATTAGTGCTTTCACATATGTACACATACCTGATGGTAGTAATTCCTTCAATGTACCTTACTCTTCCTCCTCCCCTTCCCCTAGACCACCTCCCTGGCTCCACTGCGATTTTTCCTCCCTTATCTGGAGTCCCTCTGGTATCCCCATTACTGCCTAGCATCTGCTTACCAAAGGAAACATAAGACCCTTCACTTTCTGTGACTGGTGATCTCACTTAACATAATGAGATAAATAATAATAATTTTTGGAAAAAAATAAATTAAAATGTCGGGTGGGGAAAAATAATTTCCGTTTTCTTGCAAATGACAATTTTGTTCTTTTTATTGCTGAGTAGACTTCCATTGTGTGAATATCCTATAATTTTGTAATTTATTCATCTGTTGATGGACACCTAGGTCGGTTCCATAGTTTAGCTCTGTGAATTGTGCTATGAACATGGGTACACATATATTACTGTGGTTCTATGGTTTCTGCCCCTTTGGAGAGATACACAGGAGTGGTATAGCTGGATCATATGGTCTTCTGAGGAATCTCCACACTTATCTTCATAGCAGATGAACTAAATTGCAATTCCACCAACAGTGGTAGAAGAGTTCCAATTTCCCCACATCCTTGGCAACACTATCTTTTGACTTCTTGATGATCGCTATTCTGCTTAGGGTCAGATGGAATCTCAGTATATTTTTGTATTGCATCACCCTGATTGATAATGATATTGCACATTTGTTCATGTAGTTATTGATCATTTGTATAGCCGTAGCAATTTGGCCTTTGCTAATCCAGTGCTTGTAATCTCAGTACTTGGGAGGCTGAGACAGGAGATTCACAGGTTTGTGGCTAGCCTCAGCTACTTAGTGGGACCCTGTTTCAAAATAAGGAATAAAAAACAGGGCTAGGGGTACAGCTCGGAGGTAGAATGCCCCCGGGGTTCTATCCCCAGTACTGCAAATAAATAAATAAATAAATAAAAGCCAGGTGTGGTGGTGCATGCTTGTAAGGCTGAGACAGAAAGATCTCGGTTTGCAATAAATAAATAAATAAATGCCAGGTGTGGTGGTGCGTGCTTGTAATCCTACCACTTAGGAGGCTGAGACAGGAAGATCTCGGTTCGCAGCCAGCCTCAGTTACTTAGTGAGGCCCTTTGCAACTCAGTGAGACCCTGATTCAAAATAAAAAATAAAAAAAAAATAGGGCTGAGGGTGTAGCTCAGAGATAAAATGCCTCTGGGTTCCATCCCCAGTATTGCAAAAAAAATTTAAATTTAAAAAATAAAAGATTAGCCGGCCATGGTGGTATGTACTTGTAATCCCAGCATTTGGGAGGCTGAGACAGGAGGATCACGGTTCGAGGACACCCTCAGCTACTACTTAGGCCCTTTGCAACTTAGTGAGACCCTGTTTCAAAATAAAGAATAAAAAATAGGGCTGGGGGTGTAGCTCGGAGGTAGAATGCCCCTAGGTTCCATCCCAAGTACCACAAAAAGTAAATAAATAATTAAATAAATAATAAATTAATTAAAATGAAATAGGGCTGGGGTTGTAGCTCAGAGGTAGAATGTTTCTGGGTTCAATACCCAGTACAAATACATACATACATACATACATTCATACATAAAATAGAAAGATGGGTGTGGTGGCACACATTTGTAATCCCAGTACTTGGGGGGCTGAGATAAAAGGATCACAGGTTCGTGGCCAGTCTCAGCTACTTAGTGAGGCCCTCTTCAACTTACTGAGATTCTTTTTCAAAATAAAGAATAAAATAGGGGTGAGGTGAGGTGTGATTCAGAGGTAGAATGCCCCCCTAGTCCCTAGTACATATATATATATATATATATATGTATATATATATATTTATTTATTTTTATTTTTTATTTTTTTGGTGGTACTGGGGTTCCTGGAAGCCCTTCTACCTCCGGGCTACACTCCCAGACCTATTTTTACATTTTTATTTGGAAACAGGGTCTCCTAAGCCAGCACACGCGGCTGGCTTCGAACCTGCGTGATCCTCCTGTCTCTGCCTCCCAAGCACAAGCACGGGGATTACAAGCGTGCGCCACCACGCCCGGCTATATGTATATATGTGTGTGTGTGTGTGTGTGTGTGTGTGTGTGTGTGTGTGTGTATATATATATATATATATATATATATATATATATATATATATATGTAATAAAGTAGAGCCAGGCATGGTGGCACATGTTGTAATCCCAGTAGTACTTGGGAAGCTGAGACAGGAGTATAGCTGGTTCAAGGGCATCCTTGGCAATGTGGTGAGGCTCTCAGGAACCTAGTGATACCCTGTTTCCAAATAAGAAATTAAAAATAGGGCTACGGTGTAGCTTGGATGTAGAATACTTCTGGGTTCAATCACTCTCCGGTACCAAAAAATAAAAAAAAAGAAAAGAAAACAGGGCTGGGTGTAGCTCATAAGTAGAATGGCCCTGGATTCAGTCCCCAGTACCAAAAATACACATAAGACAAAATTTGGCTTTTATGAGTATTTTTTCCACACTAAGACAATAATACAGGCTTCCCATTCATTGTGATTTGTCAAGGTTCCATTTATGCCCACAGCTTTTTTTCATTGGATGCAGTTAACACTTTCGCCACTAGGTGGCGTAAATTCATATGAGTCCAGTGGAAGTTCCTGAATTACAGCCTCAGGTGCATCTGTTGCTGAACTGCGACAGAAGGAAGACTAGGTAGAAGAAAAACTATGTGTGTGTGTGTGTGGGGGGGGTTACTGGGTATTTTTTTTGGGGGGGTACTGAGGGTGGAACCCAGAGGCTTTTCTACCTCTGGGCTATACTCTCAGACCTATTTTATATTTTTATTTGGAAACAGATATACCACCATGCCTAGCTTGAGATTCTGTTTTAGAATCAAAAATTTAAAAAGAGCTGGGCTTGGTGTCCCATGCCTGTGAGACCAGTACTTGGGAGGCTGAGACAGGAGTATCATAAGTTCCAGGACAGCCTCAGCAAGTAATTAGACCCTCAACAACCTACTGAGATTCTGTTTCAAAATAGAAAAAAAGAAAAAGGGCTGGTGGGGGTGTAGCTCGGAGGTAGAATATTAATCTCCAAAAAAAAAAAAAAATGGTGGCGCATGCTTGTAATCCCGGTGCTTGTGAGGCTGAGACAGGAGGATAGCACAGATTTGAAACCAGCCTCAGCTACTTAGTGAGGCTCTCAGCAACTTAGTGAGACACTATTTCCAAATAAAATAAAAAATAGGTCTGGGAGTATATCCCGGAGGTAGAAAGCCCCTGGGTTCCACTGCCAGTACCACCAAAAACAAACAACAACAACAAAAAAATCCTCAGTCTTAAAAAGGAAGAAAGAAACCCAGCTTGGTGGCGCACGCTTGTAATCCCCGTGTTTGGGAGGCGGAGACAGGAGGATCGCGCAGGTTCGAAGCTAGCTTCTCTGGCTTAAGAGACCCTGTTTCCAAATAAAAATATAAAATAGGTCTGGGAGTGTAGACTGGAGAAGGGTTTCCAGGAACCCCAGTACCACCAAAAAAAAAAAAAAAAAAAAAAGAAAGAAAGAAAGGAAGAAAGAAAAAAAGGAATCCAAGAGACAAGAATATAAATTGAGTGAGACAAATCCAAGTGTTACCAACAATTATGGCACGGGTCCTCATTGATTTACATCTCCCTGGTAACCCATAGCAGCTTTTATGTGAAAATAAAGGTGACCTTATTCTCTTCTAGAAAATCGGTTCTGTTCCCCCTTTAGTGACATGTGTGGCAGTGTGACATTGTCAACACATACTCCTGGTGTCCACATGAAGGTAGTGCTTGGTTGATAGGAAAGAGTATAAAGATATACAAGTCAATATACCACAGACCTCAAGCAGAATCAGAAAGTTTCATAAAAATGTAAATATTGCTCAAAGCAGCACAAGGGCTACTGTATGAATTTAGGAAATGGAATCCTCCTGAGAGTAGGAGGGGAGATGTGGAAGGTCAGAGTGTGAGGGATGGAGGGGATCATGGGACTCTCAACCCGCTCAGGGCCAAATAGGTAAATGAATACAGGATTTCTGGCCCCTAATCATAAATACATATAGCAACTCTTCCTTTGAAAATGGCTGAACATACACATAGAAAAATGAAAGCTGGGCGTGGTGGTGCACACTTGTAATCCCAGCATTCAGGAGGCCGAGATTGGAGGATCGCGGTTTGCAACCAGCTTCATCTACTCAGTGAGGCCCTTTGCAACTCAGTGAGACTCTGTTTCAAAATAAAGAATAAAAAATAGGGCAGAAAGTGTAGCTCGGAGGTCAAATGCCCCTGGGTTCCATCCTCAGACCCACAAAAAAAAAAAAAAAAAGAGAGAAATGATTACAATCTATGGAGAGTGTTTAAAGAGGGCCCCAAATAAGAAGGGGTAGGTGGGGGTGGAGAATTATTGGGGCTGATGCCACCCCTAAGCCCTCCCTTGCCCACACTAGCCTAGGGCTACAGAAAAGGAAGGATGCTTATAGCCTGCTTAGGCCTTCCAGAGAGCAAGAATCCTAGGTCACTTTGCTTTTTGGGATCACAATTATTTATATCTAAAGAATGAAGAATGGCAAAATAGATTAAAAATTGTTATGCATTTGAAGTATTTGTGTGTGTGTGTTACTGAGGATTGAACCCAAGGACATTCTAACTCTAAGCTATATGCCCAGTCCTGTTTTTTTAGCTTTATTTTGAAACAGGGGTCTCACTAGGTTGATGAGAATCTCATTACTTGCTGAGGCTATCCTTGAACCTACGATCCTCCTGTTCAAGCCTCCCAAGTACTGGGATTGGCGGCACGTGCTTTTAATCCCAGCATTTGAGAGGCTGAGACAGGAAGATCACATGTTTGCAGAAAGCCTCAGGTACTTAGGCCCATTACAACACAATGAGACCCTGTTTTAAAATAAAGACTAAAAAATAGCTGGGGCTATAGTTCGAAGGTAGAATGCCCCTGGCTTTCTGCTGAACACCAGCTCCGGCCAATTCAGAGGTTCTTGAAGGTGGCAAGAAATCAGCAACTTGAGGGAATTAGAGACAGCTGTTTTCAGAGGTGTGACTCTGCCGTTCAGAGTCTATGCTTTATTTTCATATGCTTTTACATGGAAGTATTTGGTATTAACAACTTTTGGCAAAACATGTTTTTACACAATTTCTCAGCACACTTGGGTACAAACAACTTTTGGCAAAACGTATTTTTACACAAATTTCTCAGCACACACCTGCCCCAATGAGCTCATATATCATGAATGGAAAAACACCCGAAACCATCCAAATTAACGTCACACAGTTCATTCTGGTTGCCTAGGCACAAAAATAAATTCTATTTAATATTAACCTAAATAACAATGTAATTCTGCATAGCTGCAGAACACGTTTACACACAAGGCTAAACCAGAAGTGCAGAAAATACAGGGAGCTTTTCCATTAGAAAGGACACAAAGATCTTAAGAGATCTTTAAGGGGCACTAGGCATTTTACTTTTATATTTTATATTTTAAAATACAAGGTATACAATTTATTTTCTTGAATCTTTGATCTTTGGTCAGAAAACACCGGAAGGAGCTGGGCGTTGTGGCGCAGGCTTGTAATCCCAGCATTTGGGAGGCTGAGACCAGAGGATCGTGGTTCGCGGACAGCCTCAGCTACTACTTAGTGAGGCCCTCCGCAACTTAATGAGACCCTGTTTCAAAATAAAGAATAAAAAACAGGGCAGGGGTTGTAGCTCAGAAGTCAAATGCCCTTGGCTTCCATCCCCAGACCCGCAAAAAACAAAACAAAACAAAACAAAAAACCCGGAAAGGAGGACCCTGCCTAGCTGATCCGTCATTTATAATAAACTTTAACTAAACTTATCCTTAATTACTAAATGCTTACTTATTGTTTCTACTTCTAAAATTAACTGCTATCCCGGGCGTGGTGGTGCACACTTGTAATCCCAGCACTTGGGAGGCTGAGACAGGAGGATCGCACAGGTTCGAAGCCAGCCTCAGCTACTTAGTGAGGCTCTCAGCAACTCAGTGAGACCCTGTTTCCAAATAAAATATAAAATAGGTCTGGGAGTATAGCTGGGAGGTAGAAAGCCTCTGGGTTCCACCCCCAGTACCACCAAATAAATAAATAAATAAATAAAATTAAATTAACTGCTAATTTTAACTGGCTATTTTTAACCACTAGGTATTCTATTTATTCTGACCCAACCACCAAACCCATACTGAGGTTATTCTGTTTCACTAACATACAATGTCTATACTTATTTTTCTATACCTATTATATTATTAACTAAGAAAATTCTTTTGTGCTTTAGTGAGCAGGCACCAAGGAGGTCCCTGCCTACCCAGCCTTTCCATAAATCTATTTTCATGCTAAAACCTATTTTCCTTTAACCCTTACTATCCATACTCCATCCTATATTATTCCTATAAAGGGGGGCTATGTATTGATTAGCTCTGGCCCCCTGAAGTGGCAATCATGGATGCTCTTCAGTCATATAAGCTGATCCAATTAATTTTGCAGGCATCATGTCAGGCTTTTCCTCAAAAGACTCAACATCTATAAACGACAGTAATTGTTTTAGTTTCTACTAGCCAGATTCTTACTATTTGGGACTTTACGAATTTCTGAGCAATTCCCAGGTTTCTTAATACCCTTTTATCTGTAACATCTTCATATATAAAGAACAGCGTATCTCATTGAGACCACCCAGATCATTTGGCTTGATTAATAATTCGATTAGAAGCCAGGCATAGTGGCGCATGCTTGTAATCCCAGCATTTGGGAGGCTGAGACAGGAGGATCGTGGTTAAAGGACAGCCTCAGCTGCTTAGTGAGGCCCTTTGCAACTCAATGAGACCCTGTTTCAAAATAAAGAATAAAAAATAGGCTTGGATGTAGCTTGGAGGTAGAATGTTCCTGGGTTCCATCCCTAGTACACACACACACACACACACACACACACACACACACACACACACACAATAATAATCCAATTAGAACACAGAATACAAAACAGGGTCCATGTGAGCGTAATCATCGTCCTCCTGCCTTGCAGGAGTTCTTTCTTTCTCTGGGACCTTGTCAAACAGCTCGAGGGACGGGGCCTTTCCAGGTTCCAATCCAGTACTGCAAATAAATAAATAAATAAATAAATAAATAAATAAATAAATAAATAAATAAATATAGGGCTGAGGGTGTAGCTTGGTGGTAGAATGCCCTCTTGGTTCAGTTCTCAGCACCACCAAACACACACACACACACACACACACACACACACACACACACACAAGAATGGATGAGTGTAGAGTTTGCCACGTTCATCTTCTGGGAAATTTCCTGTTTCTGGATAAGGGGGCATTCTGTGGTGGGTGTGGCTGGGAAGGATGGGGATGAATGTAGGCATTAATCCTAGACCAAGAGCTGCCAAGAATGTAATGCTTTCAGCAATCCTCCCTAGTGGTCCTGGGAAAGAGCAGGCACTTTTACCTCTTTTTGTGGTCAAACTAAATAACAGCTGGAAGGACAAACTTGAGGCAGTGTTGTGAGCCAGTGGCCGGCCAGAGCTGCCTGCTGCGCGGTCAGAGTGCGCTCGGTGGGACTTCACGGGATCTCGCTCTTTCTCTGGCCCCAGGGGCATTCTACCTATATATATAGTGTGTGTGTACTGGGGATGGAACCCAGGGCATTCTACCTCTGAGCTACACCCCCAGTCCTATTTTTTATTCTTTATTTTAAAACAGGGTCTCACTGAGTTGCAAAGAGCCTCACTAAGTAGCTGAGGCTGTCCTCGAACTGTAGTCCTCCTATCTCAGCCTCCCAAATGCAGGGATTGCACACCCAGCTTTTACTCTTTATTTTGAAACAGGGTCTCACCAAGTTGCAAAGGGCCTCACTAAGTAGCTGAGGCTGTCCGCGAACTGAGATCTTCCTGTCTCAGCCTCCCAAATGCTGGAATTACAAGTGTGCACCACCACACCTGGCTTATTTTATGTTTTATGTTTAAATTTTTTTTTTTTTTTTGCGGGTCTGCGGATGGAACCCAAGGGCATTTGACCTCTGAGCTACACCCCCTGCCCTGTTTTTTATTCTTTATTTTTGAAACAAGGTCTCACCAAGTAGCTGAGGCTTGTCCACGAATTGTGATCCTCCAGTCTCGCCTTTTGAATGCTGGGATTACAGGCAGTGGCACCACAGCCGGCTTGTTTTTAAATTTGGAAACAGGGTCTTACTAGTTGCAGTGGGCCTTGCTAAATTGTTGCTGGCTGCACTGCAATCCTCTTGTCTCAACCTCTGAGTTCTGAGATTACAAGTGTCTGCCACCATGCCAAACTTTCTTTCCTCCCTCCTCCCCTCCCTTCTTTATGTACTGAGTATTGAACCCAGGGGCATTATATCTCCAAGCTATACCCCTAGCTCAATTTTATCTTTTATTTGGTAATAAGGTCTCACAAAGTTGCTGAGGCTGTCCTTGAACCTGCGATCCTCCTATCTCAGCCTCCCAATTTCTGGGATTATAGGTGTGCACAGCCACATCTAACTCTTCAGAGGTTCTTTAGGGCGTCCTTGAAGCCTGTCACAGCCCAAGCTTTGTGTCTGTTCTATCCTTTTCAGATTCAGCTTGTTACTCTCCTAGTACAATGTTGAAATCACTTTTTTGGACAGTACTTGAAGTGATACAATTCCTATATGGCTTCGGCCAGTGAACTAAGAAAACAATTACTGAGAAGCAGGCATGTTCACCACAATAAAATGGTTTCCGAATCTTATGAAGGGAAGCAGGATAACACTCTGCTATTCTTTTTTCTCCTAAACACTGCTGCAGGATCGGCTCTTTCCACTTTCTCATCAGACTTTTGCTTAAGCTGGCCACATAGTTGGTCGTCATAATTTTGCTCTGTAACACTTGTCTAAACTGTAAACGGCTCACCATTGAAACAGGCACAATAACCTATTTTAGAAATAACCTGCTTTCGGGATTCCGGATTCCCAGGTGACTTCACTTGAGCCTGGGGTCCCATCACCCCCTGGGGATGGCCGGTGCAGAGGATTTTGAAATGTGTAGGTTCAAGTTCCCTTCACCAGCCTGTCAGTAGCTACATGTGGTAGCAGAGGTTAAATCCTAAAACCCTAAGAGCATCAACCCCAAACAGCAGGTACCTCCCTGTAAGCTAGGGGCAATCTAACTCTGAGCTACACCCCAAGCCCTCTTTTATTTGTATTTATTTTTGCTGGTGCTGGGGATGGAACCCAGGGGCATTCTATCTTCAAGCTACACCCCCAGCCCTATTTTATTTTTATTTTGACACAGGGTCTCACTAATTCTTCTGTGAGAACAACTAAGGATTTGGGACAGGTGCCGCACTACCAGCTGCCTTGCCCATTTCATTGGAGACTGTGTTTAAGTCCTTTGTCAAAGACAGCAATAAGGTCCATTCATACAGTTTGGCGGGAAGCCCTTTTGTTTTCATTTAATGCAATGGAAAGATATCATTTCCACAGACCCACAAAGTAAATCACAGAGGCTGTGGCTCTGCCAGTAGTAGTGGCGCAAGGGTAAGTGCTC